>NC_056557.1:25635121-25644835 GCF_013358625.1 Macadamia integrifolia | reverse complement strand
TTAGAAATGGCCCCAGAGGTGTTGGGGCATTCTTCTAGGAGATGTCCAGGGACTGGCACCAAGCACAAATCTTAACCAAATTGACTGATGATGGCTCTCTAGGAACAATAGCCTCAATTCTCTTGATTAGGCTATCCAAATGGGCTTCCTTGGCTACTATTCCATCCACAAAATATCCTTTTCCTCCTTTGGTTTTTTCACTCTCTTGGGTTGATTCCCACTCATGAGTTTTGTCGGCTAAGTCAAGTAAGAATTCCCATGCCTTTCCTTCATCTGTAAAGGATGTGAATCCCTCAGGGCACATAAACTCTATCATTTGAATAAAAGTGCTTGCATTAATTGAATAAAAGAACTTACAAAAGTGTTTAAAGCATAAACCTAGAACTAGAGATAGAGAATGAGAAAACTAGAGAAAGAGATAGAGCAACAAAAAAAAAACCCTAGAAGAAGAATGAATTAGAGAGGAAGAGAGGGACAATTTTTTAGAGTTTTGTGGACTCCCTTTTATAGGGAATAGGAAAGAGAGAAGGACGTCCAAGGGTGGATCCCCTTGGACGATTTTGTGGTGAGGTGGAGGAGAGAGAAGAGAGAAAACGTGTGGAGAGATCTCCCACGATTTTCTTGCCTTTTTTTCCCTATTTTTGACTTTATTTTCTCTCTGTTCTTCAAACTTGCGTACAACTATCTTGGCCAACCTCCTTTGAGTGATGAGTAGGAGAGAGAAAATATTCAAAAAAAAACCTCAACAAAATAGCGGCTAAGAGGTTCGAACTTGAGACCTCCTAATAAGGAAGAGATTTTGCACACCACAACTCACCAACTATGCTATGCAGTTGTTGTTACAAAAAACGAATCTTCAATCACTTAAGGATGTGGTCCATTGATCCTTGTTAGCATTTGAAATATTCATTATATCCTTGGGACAACTGCAGACGGGCTGGTTCTGCATCTCGGTTCAGTTCTGATCCATTATTCTTTTTCTTGCCCGAAAAGAATAATCACTTATACGGTTAACCAAACGAATGTGTACTTTTAATTGAACACATCCATCTTGCTCAGAATTTCGTCCTCTTTGCAACCATGAAAGAAATAGGACATTTTTACGTGTAAAATTGGAGATATAGCGCCCGATAGTCCTTAAGGCATTGAAAGTATAAAACCTGCAAAAAGAGAGTAAAACCCAAGGTAGCTCCATTCTAAATATGTAAAATGCATGATTTGCTACCCTAGATTTCACACATAAATGTGCTCATCAATTGATCCGATGGAATCTCTGGTTGCTGACTTAGTGGTGAGGGAGACGGCTTTACCTGTGGAAGAGGTGACTCTAGCAGACAACAATGGTCGGAATGAAAAGAACAAGAATGAAGGTAAGAAGCAGTCTTATGCTACAGTTGCATGTAGAACCTTGCCGGATGTTGAAGATTTGCCTGAGCTAACACATGCAAGATCCCACACAAAAGTGATAATACCACAGGAGGCATATAAGGAAAAGCTCCAATCCTTCAATTATGCATTGATCGGAAGGGTGAATTTCCGATTTTTATCAATGGATAATGTGTGAGGTGAATCGAAGAAAGCCTGGAATTTAAGAGGAAAGGTCAACCTTGCTCCATTGGGAAAAGGTTATATCCTATTCAGATTTGAACTGGAAGGGGACATGGCATCTATGTGGAAAAGAGGACCCATCAAGGTGAAGGGGCAGGTCATTTGCTTTCGACGGTGACAGCTGGAATTTAATATACATGAAGATCATATCCAGACCAAACTGTTCTGATCCGCTACCCTGACCTGCCAATGGAGTATTGGCTTGAAAAAATTTTCCTTTCTATGGCAAAAGCCTCTGGTAGACCTGTTCCAATCGATAAACGAACACTGGCTGGATCAATGGGGAATTTTGCTCGTGTCTTGGTGGAGGTGGAGTTGGGGGGCAACAGGGTGGAGGAGATACAAGTAGAGAGGAGACAGCCAGGGAAGGAGACGCTTTTCTGGTTCACACAGAGAATTACTTATGAAGACAACATCCGCCGTTGCAATTTCTGTAAAAATTTGGGTCACTCCGCGATGGAGTGCAGGGTGAAGAAGGCAGATGTGAGAGAGAAGAAGCCATGAGGGAAGAAGGGCGGCTAGCCGACGACCATGGCAGGCTAGAGGAGACGGTGGTGGAAAAACTCGGCAACCCCAGCAATGCTGGGAGTCCTCGTTTGAAAGGAAATCCTGTCCCGCCCTCTTTTGTGGAAACTTCTTCTAATAGAACCAATCAAAATGGAAGGGCAGATTTGGTTGACTCTTTGAATAGAACCCCAACCTACGTGGACCAAGGTAATTTGGAAGTTGTGCTTCCTATTCCTGACGTTTAGAATAGGGATACTCCGAATCTATTTATGGTAGATAACCCACTTGGGGAAAGTGGGTATGGATCTGACCCGGTGAATTCCGAATATGGGTCAGTTGGATCTCAAGATTCCAATGAAGAAGAAACTCAGCTTGGTGATGAGGGTGATGCCTTGGGAATGCATGGTGATGGGTAGAGGTTCCAGATGCATCGAACCTTACGACCGCGGAAGACTAAGGTTGTTTATGGTGGTTCTCGTGGAGGTCGCGGGCAGGCCCATGGTGGTAGAGGAGGTCTTGGCCATGGATGGGAGGGCACAGAAAACACTATTTCTATTGTATCCTCTTCACAGATTGTGGATGGAAAAGTGATTATTCAGCACCAAGAAGTTGAAGCTCTGGACAATGCTATTTGTTGGGCAGAGGGTGAAGCTAGAAGAAAAGAACAAAACTCCACCGCGATGGGGCAGACTTCAAAGCCTGACCGCCAGGCTGGCAACAAAAAGTGATTTAATGAAGATCATTTTTTGGAACATCAGAGGGATGAAGAAGGCAGTGGGAAGGTGTGCCTTGAGAGATTTAATCTCAAAGAAGGATCCAGACCTTCTTTGCATTGCTGAACCTATGATAGATGTGAGTTCTTTTCCTAATTTATTTTTTAATAAATTAGGGTTTTAGTTTGATTTTATTCATAATACCCATGCGGGTAGATGCCCAAATTTATGGATTTTGTGGAAGAGAAACTTAAGCTGCCCTGTTGTTGTCTCTGATTTTGAGCAACATGTCACTTTTACTTTTACTTGGGACCTTCACCAAGTTTAAGTGTCTGTGGTGCATGCGAGCAGCTTTAGAGTGCACAGAAGATCTCTATGGCTGAGTCTGATGGTGGATTCCCCCCAATCTCCTACCCCATGGGCAATTATAGGGGATTTTAATGCCACGCTCCAATCCTATGAGAAACGTGGACCTGGAAATTTTAGTTTCGGGTCAGCTATGGAGTTTGGTTCCATGGTCGATGCTTGTTTTATGGTTCAGGTGCCGTCCTTGGGTTCTAAATTCACTTAGTCTAATAACCGCCGCAGAGAGAATATCTGTGCCATATTGGATAGAAGCTTCTGCAATGACGAGTGGATTGCGTGCTTTCATGATTGTTTTCAGCAGGTCTTGCCTCAGGTAGCGTCTGACCATGCCCCTCTACTGTTAGTATGTGATAGCAGTTAGCGTCCCTATAACTGCTTGTTCTGATTTAATAAATTTTGGATGGACCATGAGGATTTTGAGAATGTGGTTACCTCTTCATGGGGGGAATGGTGCTCAGGGTCTCCAATTTTGGTGCTTATGAACAAGTTATAGCGGCTGAAAATTGCTCTTAAAAGTTGGGCGGGAATTTTTGTTCCCCATTTTGGCAGAGCGCGAGAAGAAGCTAAAAGAGACCTTGTGCAGATGCAAGATTTAATTGATATCAATGGGATGGATGACTATCTCTTTGCTCTAGAGGCAGATGCAAAGACTGCACTTGTAAAGGCTTTGGAAAATAATGAAAAGCTTTGGGCCGAAAAGGCAAGGATTAGATGGATGAAGCAGGGTGACAGAAATTCAATGTTCTTCCACTTGTCCGCTAAATTGCGAAGAAATAGAAACTCTATCAGAGTTCTCAAAAAATAGGATGGGTCGACAGTTGAAGGTCAAAGAGCTTTGGGGGAATACATTGTTGACTTCTATGAGAACTTTCATAGGGTAGCGTCTTCTTTTGGCCATGAGGACTTGCTAGATAGCATTCCACCAATCTTGCAACAAGCTGATGTGTATCATTTGGATTCTCTCCCTGGGGATGCTGAGATTAAAAAGGCTGTGTGGGAATTAGACCTGACAGTTTCCTTGGTCCAGACAGCTTCTCTGGTGCGTTTTTCAGGTGGTGTTGGCTAATAATTGAAAGGGAGGTGTGCAATGGCTGAGGTATTTTTTTAGTACCAGTTGTATGCCAAGGGGAGTCAACAATAACTTCCTCGTACTAATTCCGAAAGCTGAAGGTGTGGAGTCTCTAGACAAATTCAGATCCTTGTGTATGGGCAACTTCTTCTACAAGATTATTTCTAAGGTGATGGCTCTGCACCTTGAGCCTCTTCTCCCTAGAATTATCTCTCCCAAGCAGGGTGCTTTTCAGAAAGGCAAATTGATTCATGATAATATAAGCGTGGCGTCTGAGTTGGCAAACTTGTTGTTCTCTGCCACGAGAGGAGGAGGGCTTGGCCTCAAAATCAATATCAGAAAAGCCTACAATACAATCTCTTGGCCTTTTTTTTTTTTTCAAGTGATGCGTCACTTTGGATTTTTTGAAAGGTGGATTCGCTTGCTTGAACAGATGCTTGCATCCACGAAGATTTCGATCCTTCTCAGTGGTGGCCCCCAGGGCTTCTTTTCTGTGGAGCGGGGGTTGAGACAAGGTGACCCAATCTCCCCAATGCTTTTTATTATTGCAAAAGAAGTCCTATCTAGAGGACTTTCTAAAATGATTCAATCCAATTTGCTGAAACTGCTCAAAGGTACTAGAGGCGTCCCATCTCCTGCTCATATGCTCTTTGCCCAAGATATTTTTATTTTCTCCAATGCGTCCTCGAGGTATGTTCGAAACCTTAAGAATTTTCTATTGAAATACCAAGAATTCTCTGAGCAGCGCATCACTTTTGATAAAAGCAAGTTATTTCTTGAGAATATTGCTCTGAGTCATAGGCAGAATATCTCTGAGACATTGGGTATTCCAATTTGTGACTTTCCAACGAGATATCTTGGGGTGGAGATCTTCAAGGGAAGTGTGAAGAAGGATGCATTGATGCCAGTGATGGATAGAATCAAGGGGTAGCAGGTTGGAAAGGAAAACTTTTATCAATGGCGGGTAGGGTGGAGTTGGTTAGGTCTGTCATTTCTGGCATTCTTAATCATACTTTTGCAATGTACTAGTGGCCTTCTTCCCTCATTGAGACAATGGAGCAATGAATGAGGAACTTTATTTGGACAGGGGAGGTGGACA
Organism: Macadamia integrifolia; assembly: GCF_013358625.1. NCBI lineage: Eukaryota > Viridiplantae > Streptophyta > Magnoliopsida > Proteales > Proteaceae > Macadamia > Macadamia integrifolia. Next base: position 25,639,473 of record NC_056557.1, on the reverse strand, counting down.
CTTCAAAGTTAATTACAGTGAAATGGGATCTTCTTTGTAAGTCGAAGGAGGAAGGGGGTTTAGGAATCAGGAGGCTCAGAGATTCAAACAAGGCAATGTTGAGTAAGTTTGTTTGGCGTATTAAACAAGAGAAGTCTGCATCCAACACTTTCCTTAGAGCTCATTTTGTTAAGAAGGATGGGTCTTTCAACAAGGGTTGCCGGCCTTCATCTATTGCTTTGGGCATGAGAAAGCTTTGGGACTTTACAGCCCTCCTCAAATCTCACTATCGGCTAAGGTGTGTGATTTTATCAAGAATGGTAGTGGGACCTTCCAGTTGTTAGATCTACCCTTCTTAATAAATACTTTTAATATGATTAAGGAGATCAAGCTCCACATCGGTCCTCTTGAGGATGTTTACGCTTGGCAGCTGACCCCTCTCAGGCTCATTCTCGACTGCTTCCTCTTGGGAGGACCTTAGAAGGAAACCTACATCAGTACACTGGAGTTCTGTGATTTGGTGTAAAGGCCTTCCCCCTAGGTACTCCACTCTAGGATGGTGCCTAGCTCATGGGCAACTCCCTACCGATGATGTTGTTAGGAAAAAGGGGGTTGAGATGGCATCTAAATGCTAGCTCAGTGAACGTGTGGTGGAAAGCATGGCCCATATTTTTCTTAGCTGCACCTACTCGGTAGAGATTTGGGAAAGATTGACTCATTATTTTGGGTTCAAATGGTTGGTGCAGCAGTTGGTGGATGACTTCATTAAATGGTGGAAAAGGAAGGCAAGGTGCACTATCTTAAAAATCCCATGGTTGATGGGAATTTCTATTGCTGCAGGCCATATCTAGTGGGAGAGAAATAGCAGAAGGTACGAAGATAAAGCAAGACCCGCTAAGTATTCTTTCGGATATATTCATAAGGAAATTAGTCTCTATTCAGGTAGCTATTGGGGTGAGGTGAGATCTGTTGCTGATATTCTTTGTTGCAGGAACTTGGGGTTGACCATGGAGAACCCTAGAGTCCCCCAGCCTCTGGAAGTTCATTGGTGTAAACCTCTACTAAATTGGGTGAAAGCCAATGTTGATGGGAGCTCTCTAGGAAATCCTGGTAGGGCAGGGGAGGGTGGTGTTATTCGAGATAGTGATGGTAAAGTCTATAAGGCTTTTCAGCATATTCTTGGGAATAAAGAAGATTTATGAGGCTGAGTTTGAGGTTGTGATGGAAGGAATTCGGATGGCGAAATCCATGGAGGCTAGGGGTCCCTGGATTGAATCGGATTCGGCTGCAGTGGTGTTGGCGATCCACAATAATCAGATTCCTTGGTTTATTCTCCAAAAATGGGTTTTTGCCATCCCACTCTTAGAGTCTATTCCTTGGAAAATCTCTCACTGTTTCTGCGAGGCGAATCCCGTTGCCGACTATCTTGCAAAGAAGGTCTCTAAGTTGGGGATCTCTGATTTCTCGGTGATCTTTCCGAGGCATGTTCAGAGTGACTTGGAGAATGATGCTATAGATAGGCATAGATTTAGATTCCGCTAGGGTGTTTCTTGCTCTCTCTACTGATGGCCGAAGGTGGAGTTAGTAAGTTGCTCTAGTGGTTTCTGCCTTGTCCGAGTTATTTTATGTTGTTCGTTTGTTTCTTCTTTTAATAAAATCATCTTTTAGCAAAAAAAAAAAAAGTATCAAAATGCAAATCGCATGTGTTGGGATTTGAATAAACCCAATTTACAATGTTTTATACCCACGTCCATGAAGACCAAATAAAACTTGCGAGGCCCAAATCTGTTTATGAAAACCATATTCATGAGCCACAAAATCGACACATGGATGACCAATGTGAAAAATTCATATCCATAAATCCAACACAAAAGTCCAGTGAGAGCAGCTTGGACCTGAGATATGGTTGCCTAAAAAAATCTGGGCCACTACAAATCAGAAGTTTTATTGGGCCTTTGCGGACAAGAATTTAAACATTATAAATTGGATTTTCTGAAGCACAAACCATGTATTTCGTGTTTAGAGTTTAGACACAGATTTGTGGACCATTACAATGCCATATGGCTTACTTGGGTCGAGATCCAACGGTCGAGATCAATTTGTATGTGAAGGTATGAAAAGTTTTCTATTTTGAAATGAGAGAAAGTTCTCAGAGCCACCAGGAGAAGGTACATTAGAGCTCTCTCCCTCTCTCTCTCTCTCTCTCACACACACACACATACATATGAAAAGATGAGTCCAGAAAAGCACCCTATAAGTGGAGAATAACAAATCTTCACGTTCAATTTTGTGACAACACCTGTCCCTTTTTCTTCAACAAATATCCTTTTACACACCTTTAATGGCAACATGGAGAGATATTTTTGGAAGCAAAAATGACACATACGAGAAGTCTTCATGTATAGGGTGTTGGCATGATGATTCAGGCTCTGAAATGATGACCTCCATGCCCTCCCATGTATGAAATTTTCCCATTGCACTTCTTTGGTGTGTTTACTATATTGTTCTATACTATACCTTTCACATCTTCCTTTTTTCTTTCTAGGAATCAGCAAAGAACTTTATTAATAAAAATAATGAAAGAATACATGATAAAGCCATAAGACCTAGCAAACCACTCAAAAATCAGGGTACCTATTCACCTTTGGCATGGTCATCATCACATTTCGCATCTTCACTACTACACTGTGTTACCAAATGGATTTGCATATTGGTGGAGTTGATACAGTTTCATAAGGGATCAAGAGCCAAAAAAAAGGCCAAATCAAGAAATCTCATTAAACCAATGTCAATTAGGAAAAAAAGCATATTTATTTTTATATTATTGAATTCTTCAATTGCGCTAAAACCCAATCAATCATCAAAAAGTAAGGAGGGTCATGATGGACCTTGAATGCAAAAGAAGCACAAACCAAGAGAATGTAGAGAGGAGAGAATAAACATGCATGAATAAATAATATCATACATAGGAAGGCAGTGAAAACATGAATTCCATCCATAAAACCCACGACTCAACTACAAAAGCATTGTTAAAAAAGAAAGGGAGAGGGATCACTAGCTTATCGTTCAATTATTGGCACACATATCAATGAGAGAGAGAGAGCACTCAAAGGCGTAGGGTACATAACGAGGCAGCATTCTTTTTCCATAAAAAAAATATTTAGGTTAGAACAAAATGGTATGAGAATGGTTCTCGTACAAGACCCATGATATGCACTCGAAAGATTGTGGAAGAAGCTGGTAGAGCTCTTCAGTTTCCAAAGAGCCACATGTACGAATAAATATTGTTTGGTGGCACCGAGAGTTCCTCCAAACACTTCAGCCATGCAAGTTATGTCGAGAACAAATCTTGGCTGAAGTGAATGGAGGAACTCCAGGGGGCACCAAACGTGGCTTTGTATCCTTTTGATCCATACTGAAGAGATTTAGCCATATTGAGTCTCTATTTATACTCTTCCTGCAGAAGTTACGCAGCTGAATGAAGGCTATTGGCTAGCTCTTATATTCGATGAACCTGGACGGATTTGATTACTTGGTGAGGGGAGAGGGAAGAGAGGAGAAGGGAGAGGGGAGGGGGAGAATCTCAATCTCACTGTGTGGTTACCATGCTCCAGGCATGACCTCTCACTCAAAATGTCTCTTTATAAGGTCTATCTGACCTCCAAATTTGTACATCCACTCAAATATTTTTTGGTTAAATTTTTTTTGGTGATATATATATATATATATATATATATCGGATCAGGTAATCATTGGGGCAAATGTAATCATCATAAGGTCACGGCTCGACGCTACATAAAAGCATAGTTTTAAAATTCGGATCCAATGATTGAGACTGATACCGAGTTTTAAATGTTTGCATAGAGGACAGTGGATTTGTGTGATAGAGGACTAATACTATCCCACATGGATAGATTTCAGCTCTAAATGAGTCCGAGAAGTTCATTAATCTGGGTCCAAAGTTACTAAACTTGCAAATTACAATTAAGGAGGGTGTACCTAATGCATGAGACTGCTCCCACCGTTACATTGTCTAAGGAGGGTCATAATGTTTGCAAATTTACCTCCTATTTCGGTGAGAGACTGTTTCCTAATCCGAATCCAAGGCCGCTAAGTTGAATTAGAACAACCTTACCATCGCAATGACATTATGCTTTAATTATATGAAGGGTACAAGACTTCAGTAATTTGATGAAACTGATTCTTAACTTTTAACAGCATTAGGCCCTAATAAGAGATCAAATGTGATCAGTGAGCTAGATATGGGCCCATCTATTAAAAAATTTCACCTTTGTTTGTTTGGAGGTGAATAAATATAAATTCGGCATTCCCATAAGCAAGGAGAAGAGAAACGACAAATTCCTGTTAAAAAA
>NC_056557.1:25607977-25635101 GCF_013358625.1 Macadamia integrifolia | reverse complement strand
AAAAAAAAAAAAAAAAAAAAAAAAAAGGTTAGGAAATTTAATCTTATTTTGATACTTAACGAATATCGTGAAATTAATACTGTTGCTAATATATTGGCTAGGCGGACAACAAGATCTCAAGTTACAATTTTTTTGAATAAAACTTTATCTTTTATTCTTCATGAGATAAGTTGGGATTATCAGCAGAGACCCAAATATTGATTAATGTAATTTCAGTTAGTTTTTTGTTTACTTTATATCGTTTTCTGCTGATGACCATGTCGAAGGTAGAATTATAATTCAAATAGATTCTAGTTTGTAAATTCTCATTTTCTATTAATGATATTCTTTGCTGATCTTTAGGGAAAAAAAAAAAAAAATCAAATGGAACCATTACATCCAGGTCACCTATTTCTTATGGTCCCAAACTTTGATCCCTGGGTTAGGCAACTTTGGGCCGGGGTACATTGTTTCAAGCACTTCAGTCATGTATCTCATGTCGAAGGTATCATGTCATGTGAACAGTACTGACATATTTTACTGAAAAAATAAAAAAGAGATATTAGAGATATTACCATTAAAGAAAATAAAAGAAAAAAGAGAAAGAATACATGCAAAGAGAAAAGTTGAGAAACAAATTTGGCAGTCGGAAAGCTGCAAGGCAAGAGGGGGACCACAACACAATATTCTCCACCAAGGCCACAGAACTGTCCAGATTCAGTGACTATAAACGGCATTCTGAGCCTACAACTGCCTGTAATTCTTGGACGCATGAAGGAAGGAAAAAGAGTACAAAGATAAAAGGAAATTGCTAACATCCTCATTTTTTTTTCTCGATAATTATCCAGGCTTGAGTTGCCTGACTAATCCCACAAGTTCATATTGACCCCACAATAGTATAGACTACGTTATATCAGGGTTGAATGAGAATCATTCAACTTTTGTCAAAAATAGTAAAGAACACTAAACACCCCATGTGTGTCACCCCATGGGGGTAAGAAGAGTCGAATTCCGAACCACATGCTTCTTGAGGCGAAGTTCCCTTACCATCTCTACTACCCCTTTAGAGTTAGTTGCTAAACCTCTCCAATATGAATGAAAGTGTTAAATAAAATGGGAAACTCCACCAAATACCACTTGGGGTCAAACTCAAATCTTTAAGGCATTTGTAGAGATGGCCAAAGGGTATATTAAGATGCATAAAAAAATCCTAGATGATCAATAATAACTTTATGTTGGTGTATGATGTCTTGTATTCCGTCACAGTTTAATCTAGGGAGTACTGGTGCAGCGCCTCGACAGGCAGGATGGTAGTCCCACTGCATAGCAGGGGGTGTAGTGCCCCCCACTCGAATTTTTTATTTGAGGGTAGTGTACTTTTCGGATTAGGGTTTTCACTATATATTTATAGTGAGGATTTCTTTCTTTGTAATGCAAGCAATACTGAGAGGTGTGCTGACGAGCGTTGTAACCCTATTCTCCATTAATAGTAAAGCAGGATCTCATCTCACCGTGGACGTAGGCAGCCTTGCCGAACCTCGTAAATCTGTGTGCATTGTTTGTTCTATTTTTTCATTATCTTCTGCATCGTTTTAGGGTTGTGTCTCTACACTCTATAGTTCCTCCATGCACTTCAATGTGAGTTTGGTTAACACTTGGAACAAGCTTTAACTCTATCTTCTTAGGGTCTAAAGATTCGGCTCCTCTAGCTCTTTTGATTGCTCTCTGGTTTTGGGAACATCACCCTCTCTTTTTTGGCTAAAAGGTCTATATATTAAAAAGAAAGATAAAAAAATAAGTTGTAAAAAAAAAAAAAAAAAAATAAGTTGTTTCATTACATCTTTTTTAAATATTTCAAGAATAAGAAATCTATTTGATAGTTGGATTGATTTGGGTCTTGTAGGGCTATGTTCTATTCAATGGGTTGTTATAGGGGATTTCAATGCCACCTTGTTCTCTCATGAAAAAAGGGGTCCTCGTCATTTTAATCTTGCTTCGGCGGCTGAATTCTAGGCTATGGTTGACTTCTGCTTGCTTCTTCCAGTTCCCTCTCAAGGGATAAAATTCACTTGGAATAATAACTGTAGGCGGGGTCATGTGGCTGTTGTGCTTGATCGTAGTTTCTGTAATGGGAAGTGGTTAGACTTTTTTAAAAATATCACCCAAAGGGTCCTTCAATGCACTGTATCAGATCATGCGTCCCTTTTGGTAATATCTGATGTCGTCCCGAAACCATCTAATAGCCCTTCAGACCTCACAACTTCTAGATGGAGGATGATAGCTTTATCAATGTTATTAAGGAGGCATGGGGTAAGAGGCTTTATGGTAATCCTATCCTTGCTTTGTGTCAGAAGTTGAGACAGGTTAAGTTTGCTTTGAAGCCATGGGCAAAGAAAACTTTTCCTAACTTTGATACAAAGGTGGAAAAAACTTCCAATCAATTAAAGGCCATCCAAGAAGAAATTGAAGCAGTGGGCATGTCTGAAGAGCTCTTTTCCAAAGAGGCTGATGCCAAAACCACCTATCTTAAGGCCTCTCAGTTGCAAGCTCAGCACTGGTCTGATAAAGCCAAGCCGAAATGGATGAAGGAAGGTGATCGGAATTCCAAATTTTTTCATCTCTCTGTGAAAATGAGAAGGTCTAAAAGTCTGATTCGCTCTCTGATGAAAGATAATGGCTCTTGGGTCTCTGATCATCAGGATTTGGCCTCTTATATTTTAGAATTCTATGAAGCTTTCCATGGAGCTGCTCCAGTGAACCCCCTTTGGGATCTCCTTGATTGTGTTCCGCTAGTGTTAGGCGATAATGACAATGCTGCTCTTGAAGCTCTCCCTTCTATTGAAGAAATCAAATCTGCAGTTTGGGATCTCAATTCAAATAGCTCCCCTGATCCTAATGGTTTCCCAGGTAACTTCTTTAGACAAGTTTGGGACATTGTTGAATCTGATTTTTGTAGAGCTGTTTCTCATTTCTTTAAAGTGGGTAAATTTCCCTTGGGGATTAATAACTGTTTTGTTACCCTGATTCCTAAAATCTCAGGAGCTTCCTCTCTTAAGAATTTTCGCCCAATTTGTATGGGTAATTTCTTTTCAAAAGTTATAACCAAGATTTTGTCTTCTAGAGTTTCTTGTTTTCTTCCCCGCCTTATCTCTGAAGAACAGGGTGCCTTTCAGAGAGTTAAAATTATTTCCTCCAATATTAATCTTGCCTCTAAGCTTGCTAATTTAATGCATTCATCTGTAAGGGGAGGTGGGATGGGCATTAAATTGGATATTCAAAAAGCCTTTGATACTCTCTCTTGGGATTTTCTTTTTGCTACTTTGAAGTAATTTGTGTTGTCTTAGAAATGGGTCTTTTGGCTGTTTGAAATCCTCTCTTCCTCTAGAATGTTTATTCTGTTGAATTGTGGCCTTGTGGGGTATTTTGGAGTTTCCTGTGGCTTGTGCCAAGGTGACCCAATTTCTCCCATTCTTTTTATTCTGGTTGGGGAGGTATTGTGTAGGGGTCTAAAGTCTCTTGGATTTGGGGAAGTTGAAACCGCTTCCTGGGCCAAGAAGCGCGGTTGTCCCCTCTCACTTATTATTTGCTGATGATATTTTTGTATTCATGAATGCCTCTGCTCCTATGTTTGGAATCTTCAAAATTTCCTTTTCAGGTATCAAGAATTTTTTGTCAGCATATTAACCTGGAGAAGAGCAAGCTTTTCTTTGGGAAGGTGGCTCCTCATAGGTAGCATTTCATTCCAGATACTTTGGACATCCCTATCTCCAAACTCCCTACTAAATAATTGGGAGTTGAAATTTTCAAAGGAAGAGTCTCCAACAATCACTTGCTCCCAATGATGGATAAGATCAAGGCCAGGCTCGTAGGTTGGAAGGGAAAACTTCTCTCTTTGGCGATAAGGGTTGAATTAGTCAGATTAGTAATTTCTGGAATTTCAGTTCATAACTTTTCTGTTTATTGGTGGCCTCAATATACCATTAAAACAATAGTGCGATGGATGCAGAATTTTATCTGGTCTGGTGACGCCGAGAAGCAGAAGAAGGTTGTGGAAAAATGGGAGAATGCTTGCAAACCAAAAAAGGAGGGAGGTCTTGGTATTCAAAAGTTGCGTGATGTGAATTCAACCTACTTGTATAAATTAGCTTGGAAAATCAAGCACGATGACTCTACTATTAGCTCTTTTTTAAGAGCAAGATTTATGAATGCAGATGGCTCGATCAAGATTTATGATTTTATTAAAGGCATGATGAGAATGTAAGCGGAGGATCACAAAGTTGGAGAGGGAATGGAGAGTGGTGGTGAGTTAGCGTTTTGCTCTGAGAATCCTACTGGCTGGCCACCGGATAGAGCGAAGCAGAAACTGATCACAGACTTCTGGTAGATGGAAAGGAGGGACGATGATGAGGGCGATGTTGAAGTCTCATCACCGGCTCAAAATGGCAATGGGGTGCCTGTTATGGCGGCATCAGATCCTGCAGAAGGGAGGCCGACTGTGGCTCATGGGCTGAAGAAATCCTATGCAAAAGCTATTGGGAGTAGCTTCCCAGAGGTAAGCAAACTTCCTAACCCAGTTTATGCATATGAAGATCTTCTAGGAAGATATCAATTTGCCCTAATTGGTAGAATCAACTTCCGTCATGTCTCTTTGGACAACATTCGAAGGGAGGCTCACAAGATTGGAATCTACAGGGAGCCATGAAGATGGCGCCCATAGGTAAGGGTTTCACCATCTTTCAGTTTGCTTCTGAGGGTGACATGGTCACAATATGGTAGAGGAGCTCTGTGAAGGTTAGAGGTCAGCTGGTGCGCGTCCAGCGATGGCACCCTGATTTCAACATTAATGAAAACCTATCAATAAGGTTCTTGTCTGGGTGAGATTTCTAGATTTACCATTGGAGTATTGGCATGAGAAAGTACTTTTGACTATGGAAAAAGCTGCTGGCCGTCCTTTGGCGTTAGATCAACGCACGAAAAATGTGATGTACAGTAATTATGCACGGGTCCTTGTTGAGATGGAGATCGGAGGCTTGCAACCAGAAGAGATTTAGGTTGAACGTAAGTAGCCAGGGACTAAGAATCTATTCTGTTTCAAGCAGAAACTATTTTATGAGGATGCTATGGGGAAGTGCAGATACTGCAAGATGGTAGGACACATCATTGGAGACTGCAAAGAAAAAAAAATCATAGATTCTAAGGCTGCTGGTCATGCGAATGATGGTGGTATCCCAGGTGCCAACTATATTGACGATCCGCCAAGGGACTTGATGGCTCCCACAACCTTGTCTTCTTCGTGATGATTGTAGCAGCCTGGCGGAGTTGGTATCATCCATGGGGGTGGCTCAACCTCACGCGGGTGTGGGGCAACCGCCCATAGAGAAGATGAAAATCAGATGGAGAATATTCTTGCTATGGAAGATGACTCCGAAAAGGAAACTAATCATTCAGAATCAATTACTCCCCAGTCTAGGCATCCTTTAGAGATGGAGGTGAATAGTCCCTTAGCAAATATGGAAGCTAATTCAAATTTTGAATTAGAGTCAAATATTCCTTTAGCTAATATGGAAGCTAATTCAAATTTTAAATTAGAGTCAAACATGGACGTAAATATTGGACTAGAGATTGTGAGTCCTATGGAGAATATCACGCCCCAATCAAGGAGACTTTCTCCTTTGGGCGTTGAAGGGGATTTAGCTGCCGTATTAAATGGTGCAATTTCAAATTTTGAATTAACTTCTAACAAGGAAATCAATAATCAGTTAGAAGTTGTCCTTGGTTCGGATGATGAGGTGGACGGGTTGGGGTCAGAGATAGATCATGAGCACACTGACCATCCGTCTGACCCAGAAGACGCTGGCTATGGGCATGACGCTATACAGGACCCTCAGGCAACAGTTTTATATCTGGAAGGAGTGCGCAGGTGCTCGAGGTTCATCAACCGTGGTGGTGACACTATAAGGGGTGGCTGTGGGGCTGGCAAACCCATTCCACATCATAAAGAAAGCGTGGTTAGTACTAGAGCAAATGTTGAAAGGGTAGTTCTGTGACTCTGCAAGTAGAGCAGGGGGACTAGGTCCGAATGCAAAAAAAGAAAGGAAAGAAAGTGCTCACTCAAGGTCGGTCTAATGTAAGGACCGACAAACCTCCATCAAACAAGTGATCATGAAGGTTATTTTCTGGAACATTCGTGGTCTAAAGAAGGTTGCCGCAGAGATCACCTTATCAAAGATCATTAGCGATAACTCTTCTGATATTATTTGCATTGCTGAGCCGATGATTACAGTGAATAATTTTCCTAATTTTTTCTTCAATAAATTCAGGTATGCATCAGATCTTATTTGTAACAATAGGGCTGATGCTCACCCCAATTTATGGGTCACATGGAAGCAAAGTCTCAAGAAGCCTACCATTTTATCTATGCCTGAACCGCAGCTCTCCTTCCAATTAGAATGGCAAGGAAGACTTTTGGACTTTTCGGTAGTGCATGCTAAATTTCTTCGAGTAGAGAGAAGATCCTTGTGGATGGAGTTGGCTACGGGTACCTCTCCTTGTCCAAGAATGATTATCGGAGACTTTAACGCTACTCTCTACGATCATGAGAGAAGAGGCCATGGGAGATTCTGCTCGGGGTTGGCTTCGGAGTTCTCTGCTATGGTCGATGCCTCTGCTATGATTCAAATCCCTTCCTCTGGCAGGAAGTTCACTTGGAGTAACAATTGGAGAAGAGGCCTCGTGATTGTGGTTCTTGATAGAACCTTTGTGAATGAAGACTGGTTGAAGCCTTTGATGATTGCATTCAAAAAGTGCTTCCCCGTATTGCCTCAGACCATGCCCCATTGATGGTTTGCTCTAGATCATCTCTGAGACCTAGAAACTGCCCCTTTAGAATTAATAATTTCTGGTTGGATCATCCGGACTTCCTGGATTTGGTTAATGCGGCTTGGAGCTCTGAATTTTCTGGTTCCCCAACCTATATATTGGCTCAGAAGCTGAAAGGCCTTAAGCCAACAATTAAAGCTTGGTCGCACAATGCTTTCCCTAACTTAGACCAGGAGGTGGTTAGTTCCAAATCTGAATTGGACACCATTCAGAGTCGGATTGAGGTAGAAGGGTGTTCTGAGCACCTTTTTGACCTGGAAGCTGATGTCAAAACTAGATACTAGAAAGCAATTGAAAACCATGAGAAACTATGGTCTCAAAAGTTCAGAATCAGATGGCTGAAGGAGGGAGACAGATGCTCTAGGTTCTTTCATGTTATGACTCGTGTCAAGTGGGCTAGAAACTCTATAAGATGTATTGTCACAGATAACGTAAATGAAATCAGCGATCTGCATCAACTGGGTTCTTATTTGGAAAACTTCTACAAGAACTTTCTCAAAAGCGTAGAGCTTGGAAATCATCCTCAGATCTTCAACTGCATTGCTAACATCCTTCTAGATTCGGATCGCCTCATGCTTGACGCTTCTCCCTCGAACGCTGAGATCAAGGAAGCTGTTTGGGATCTTGATCCGGACAGCTCTCCTGGCCCTGATGAATACATGGGATCTTTCTTCAGAAAATGTTGGGTTATTATCAACAATGACGTCTGCAGGGCGGTTAAAGGCTTCTTCTCCTCAGGTATTCTCCCTAATGGAATAAATAATAATTTCTTGTTATTAATTCCTAAGGTGGATGGGGCTTGCTCTTTGGAAAAATTCCATCCATTATGCATGGGGAATTTTTTCTATAAAATTCTTTCAAAAATTATGGCTTCTCACCTCTCTGTTGTTCTTCCAAAAACTATTTCTCAAGAGCAAGGTGCTTTTCAGAAAGGAAAAGTCATTCAGATAATCATTGGCCTCGCGTCAGAGCTGGAAAATTTAATGGGGCGCTCCTCAAGGGGAGGCGGTCTTGGTTTGAAGATTGATATCAGAAAAGCCTTTAACACTATTTCTTGGGACTTCCTGTTCCATGTCCTTAGAAGATTTGGATTTTCTGAGATAATAATTGGGAGGATCCACACCATTCTTAAGACTGCTAGAATTTCTATTCTTCTCAATGGTGGCCCTGTGGGTTTTTTTGAGACTAGTAGAGGGCTTCGCCAGGGTGACCCCATCTCCCCTCTTCTGTTTATTATTGCTGAGGAAGTCCTATGCCGCAGTATAGTTGATTTATCTGCGAAAGGTTTGATCAAACCACTGGCAGGTCCTCGTGGAGCTGAAGTGCCTACCTACCTCTTATTTGCGGAGGATGTCTTCATCTTTATGAACGCCTCCAAGAGGTATGTTAGGAATTTTAATTCCTTTCTTTCTCTTTATCAGAGATGCTCAGGCCAGTTTTTCAATTTGGAAAAAAGTAAATTATTTTTGGGCAAAATTCCTTCTGTAAGGAAGCAGTGGATCGCTAAAGAGCTTGCTATTCCTTGTTGTAATTTTCCTACCAAGTATCTTGGAGTTGAAATATTCCAAGGTCATGTCAAAAGGGACCCCCTCCTCCTTGTGATGTATAGAATTAAAGCCAAGCTTGTTGGCTGGAAAGGGAAACTCCTCTCCATGGCTGGGAGAGTGGAGTTGATTAAATCGGTTATATCCAGAATGCCTCTACACAGCTTTTCGGTTTATTGGTGGCCTACGGCATTAATCAAATGTCTCGAAAATGGATGAGAAACTTTATCTGGACAGGGGAGATCGATTCCACAAAAAAAAATCACTGATATGGGACTCAATTTGTAAGCCCAAAAAGGAGGGGGGCTTGGGTATTCGAAGACTCTGCGATGTCAACAAGGCTTTGTTAGCTAAATTGACTTGGAAGATCAAGAATAAAGATTCCCAGCTGAGCAGGCTCATTCAGGCTAGATTTCTGATAGGCAGTGGTCATTTCAGGAGATCCTACAAGAGCTTTTCTATTTGGCCCGGGGTTAAAAAAATGTGGGATTTTATCTCTAATAATGAGAGATGGGTCATTGGCAGCGGTAGCGGCAGAAGTGTTAATTTCTGGAATGATAACTAGATAGGTCCAACTTCTATTCGAAACCTATCAATCCTAGATGAAGAGGAGTTGTCAAACATCTCCCACCCTGTGGCTTTGTTCATTGAAAATGGAAGATGGGCGTTGCCCCTGGTGCAATCGACTTTCTTACGTGATATTTTTCAAAAAATTAAAGAGATAAATCTTCCATCATTGCCTTTGGAGGACAAGTGCATGTGGAGTTTAGATCCGATGGGGTTATTCTCTATGAAGTCAGCCTGAGAAGGTATAAGATCCTTGTCTCCAATGGTTTCTTGGTCTTTCCTTGTCTAGCGAAGACATCTCCCTCCTAGGATTTCCTTGTTGGGATGGTGCTGGCTCCATGAAAAGCTCCCAACAGATGACCTGATCCAGAAAAGAGGGATCCAATTCCCTTCTAGGTGTGATTTATGTGGCTCAAGCGTTGAGTCTCTTTCGCATTTATTCCTGGAATGTGAATTCTTCTATATTATGGAGAAAAACAATAGAGTTGTTTAATGTGGTCTGGATCCGGAAAGGCTCTGTGGCAGAGATGGCAACCTGGTGGAATAATAGGGGGAAAGGTTGGTGTATGAAATAGGCTTGGATTACATGCCTTCTCATCACATTAGCGGCAATATGGAATGAAAGGAATCAGCGAAGATTTGAGGGGAAAAAGAGAAGCATTGTTATGCTTCTCAGTGGAATCAAAAGGGAGATTGGCTTTTACTGCAGCAGATTAAAATTCTCAATAAAGTCGATCAAGGACCTAATTACCTGCGGAAGGTTACATCTTGAAAAATCAAGTCAGTCTTCCTCTCCTATTTTGGAGATCCACTGGTGTAAGCCGATGTACGCTTGGGTGAAGCTCAACTTAGACGGATGTGCCCTTGGTAGCTGGAGGAGGCGGAGTCCTTAGGGATCATGATGGGAAAATGTTGGTTGGCTTCCCGTTTTTCTTCGGAATTTCAAACAGTTTCGCGGAAGAGATCTGGAGTACTTTAAAGGGGATCAAGATCGCCCGTGACAAAGGCATCCAACGGCTGTGGATTGAGTTGACTCCTCTGCAGTTGTATCCCTCCTTCATTGCAGGATTATTCCTTGGTTTCTCTTCAAGAGTGGAATCATACCCTGAGCTATTTAAATGATATTGAATGGAAGATATCTCACTGCTTCAGGGAAGCCAATCCCATTGCGGCTTTTTTGGCAAAGAATGCTGCAAAGTTTGGGATAACCTTCGAGAACGTCTCTTTGCCTCCTTGCATTAGATAGGAGTTAGTCCTTGACGAAGCAGGCTGTACTCGTTTTAGATTTCGGAGATAGCGGTGGTGAGGCTATGGCAATGCCGAAGGTGGAGGCTCACTTCATGTTTTTGTATCATACTTCTTGCTTTTCCATTTTTTTTCCTTTTAATAAAATCTGACCTTCTAGCGAAAAAAAACCTATGAGGAACTGGCTTAACTAAATGTTGATGGGAGTTCTCTATGTAATCTAGGAAGAGCAGAAGCTGGTGCAGTTTTGAGAAATCATTTGGGTCAAGTGGTGTGTTCTTTTTATATTTATCTTAGTGTTAAACTGATTTTTGAAGCAGAGTTTGTGGCATTGGTTGAAGGTGTTGCAAGAGCAAAGGAAATACAAGCAACTGCCCTTTGGATAGAGTCGGATTCTGCTGCTGTGGTATCACGCATTCAATCTAAAACCATTCCATGGTTTGTGCTCCAAAAGTGGTTACACCTGCAGCCATATCTTGTATCAATTCCATGGAAGATAACTCACTGCTTCAGGGAGGCTAACCCTGTGGCAGACTATTTGGTAAAGCAAGCTGCAAAGACTGGTGGTTCTTGGGATATGATGTTCTTTCCTTCTTATGTGAACGAGGAAATTGCCAATGATGCAATGGACCGTCCAAGATTTAGATTCAATTAGTCTCATGTTCTTCTCTTCCTGCTGATTGCAATGCCAAAGGTGGGAAGAGTTTAACTTGGTTCTTTGCTGGTTATTTTTGATGCTTTTTTGTTTCGCTTGCTGATTTTCCCTTTTTAATAATATTGATCTTTTAGAAAAAGAAAAAAAAGGGACCCAGTCCCAGCCCAACAAGAGGGTTCATCACTAATATCTAGGCTTTCTTCTCTGGTCGTTGTAGGTTCTCTGAGATCATGTGGATCACCTACTGCTCTGCTTAAATTCAACGGTGTTGATTTGGAAGGTTCTTTCTCATCTTGCAATAATTAAGTGGGGCAGTCTCGATCCATGATGGAAACTTCTCCACCATATATCCTAAAGAAGCCCCTGAGAAAGACTGGCGGTTACTAACGACTCTGCATAACCATTTCAGATAAAAAAAACATTATTCGTTTCTAAATGATCTTAATAATTGATAAATGCCATAAATACAGAAGTTATGAATTGAGATACTTGTCAAGAATGCTTTACCAACCCTACCTACTTGCCATTGAAATAAGCTTTCCCTTTCAACTTTCCAGTGTAGCTTTGAATTTCATTAGCTAGAGGTGGCAGCAATTCCTTGCTAACTCTTCCTTTAAATATTTACACTTCAAGGTATTTTGTGAGAAAGTGACATTCTGGAATACCAAGCACTCGAATGAGTCGATGTTTTTACATTGGTAAGATCTTTGTTTAATTTGTATGTCTATGAAATCCGATTTATTAATAAAATTATTTATTTTCATTTATACTTGACATTTGTTTATTGGGCTTATAAGTTGCTCTATGGATTTTCACCCAAAATTATTCCCGGCTAGGGATAGAACCGGACATCTTGTTCATATGATCGTTACATTGTATATTACTAGGGATGTGATTTTGGTACATAAATATAAGTACACATACTATATGTATATAGAAAAGAATATGATAAGAAGCATGTATTACTGTCAATTGTGTGAGGATGAGAATTGTACTCATCACTTGACTTTTGACTTGAGAGATCCTATTTGTTGCAGTGTTGTATCAGGTATTTTGTTAAACCAATGGTTGACGTCCAATGGACTATGTACACTAAACACTTAGTCCCACATTATCAATGAAAGGGATTATCAACATGGGATCCACTGGCTCTTAATTTGGGAATATCCAGGAGAGAGAATGTATGTATTGGACCGGACAAAAATTTGGTACTAGTGTCAATTTTGTTAATTATTTATAAACTTATTTTCTAATATAATAATACTTTATTTATTAATTTTTATTTGGAATATTTTTTTGACGTCCGATAATGTTTACAGAATCTCTAAAACAGGCATGTCCAATGAGTTGGGGTTAAAAAGTACTAAATTGCATGCCCTATAGCTCATTATGGGATATTGAAAAAGTGAAAAATATTATGTGCAAATTAAAGAGTTAATATTACATGACAATATTTGAGAATATTAAATGGCTAATTATCTTTTTATTTATGATAGTAAATAAAATATAAATTGATTATAATGTCACCCATAATAAGAAAGATAATAATCTCTTTTAGATTCTACTTTTTTCTACTTTAGTAGCAATGTAGTTGTTTAATTTTGGAAATTGTTCTCTACCATCAAGATTTAGCTTTCTCTGTTTATGAAACAAAGATTTGATTAAAATAGAAAACCCAGAAAACGGTTTTATTATATAAGGGAAAAGAGGGGAATGAGATTTAATTTTTTAGAACTCCTCCCTTCTCTCCCACATTTCTCTCCATTCCTTCTCTCCTTTGTGAGTGAGTGTGTGTGAAGGAGAAAACTTTAACGGTAGATTGCTCTTCTCCAATTGAACATAGATCATAGTTTCAAAATGTTGAGATCGATCCCTACGGTTGCTCAAGTGTGGAAGAACTATTATCTAGAGAAAGAACTTCGATTACGGTTCTAAGGTAAACCATTTCATTCCAATTTAGTTAATTTTTATACAACGATTTCGAACACAAGAAATCCCAATCCGATCCCTTCCACTGCGCGATTGGTTTATCACCAACAATTGGCACTAGAGCCACACTCTTTCACGTGAAATTATTGTTTAAGCACAAAGTGATTTGGTTCTTCAATATAAACCTTGATGTCGGAAAAATTATAGAGGATTAGGAGGTAACACAAATGATCACTTTAAAAGAAAAAAAAAAAAAAANCTGGATGCTGCCTTAGGTGGAGTCATTTTTCTTAAAGGAAATTTTCTCAAAAATTAAGGCCATAAACCTCCCATTGCTGCCTATGGAGGATCAATGCATTTGGAGCTTAGACCCAATGGGTCACTTCACAGTTAAGTCTGCTTGGAATGCCCTCAGGTCCCCTTCATCATCGGTTTCTTCAGATAAGGTTATCTGGCATAAGTTTCTACTGCCTAGGTGCTCTATCCTGGGTTGGCGCTGGCTACATGACAAGATCCCTACTGATGAGAAAATTCAATCTAGAGGAATTCGCCTTCCTTCTAGGTGTGATCTATGTGGCTCCAGATCTGAGTCTACCTCCCACTTATTCCTTGATTGTAACTTCTCAAATGAGCTATGAAGGAAGGTTTCAGACCTGTTTAATGTAGCCTGGACCAACAAAGATTCAGCGATAGACATGGTTGTTTGGTGGCACAACAAGGGCAAAGGATGGTCCTTGAAGATGGGCTGGATGTCCAGCTTGCTTGTCACGATGGCTGCGATCTGGAATAAAAGAAATCAGAGGCGCCTTGAGGGTAAATCGAGAAGCGCAGCATTAGTCTTTCATGGCATTAAAAGTGAGATTTCTTTTTTTTATGTAGTAGCCAAATATTCTACCTCAAATCTGTAGAGGACCTCACTATTTGCAGAAGACTCAATCTTGGAACTGCTCCTCATACCAAATAAGGCATTTTGGAAATCCATTGGTGCAAGCCTATCCAGACTTGGGTGAAGCTCAATGTTGATGGGTGCTCCCTTGGCAACCTTGGTCGTGTAGGATGTGGAGGTATTTAAAATTCAGGACCACCAGGGGAGAATGATGCATTGCTTTAATTTCTCCTTCAGTGTGGATACCAATTTTTTGGCTGAGATTTAGAGCATCATCAAAGGCATTTCGATTGCTCGAGACTTGCGCATATCTCACCTTTGGATTGAGTCCAACTCCTCTGCGGTGGTTTCCCTCTTTCACCATAGACTCATTCCATGGTTCTTATATCAAGAATGGTGCCATATTCTTTCATACTTGATCTCTGTAGAGTGGAAGATTTCCCACTGCTTCAGGGAAGCTAATCCTGTTGCTGACTACTTGGCAAAGATAGCAGCTTCATCTGAAGTTTCCTCTGATGAGGCTACCCTCCCTCCTATGATGATCAATGAGCTGATTGCTGATGAAGAGGGGTGGCTTATATTTAGATTCTATTCTTAGCAGCGCTGAGCCTCTACTCATGGCATTGCCGAAGGTGGAGGCTCAGCCCTTGCTCTTGTATCATATTTTTCTCTTTTTTTTATCTATTAATATAATCTTATCTTTTAGCAAAAAAAAAAGATGGCTCGCTCAAGACCAGTTATAGATCTTCCTCAATCTTTCCTGGATTGAAGAAGGTTTGGAACATCATCTCAGCCTCTAAACATTGGATTGTTGCGAATGGAAAAAAATTTAATTTTTGGCTTGATAAATGGTTGGATGGGATTTCTCATGCTGAAGGCTCAGGGTTGGACCTTAGCTTTTTCAAGGGAGTACAAACTAAAGTGGCTGATTTTATTATTTACAAGAGATGGGCGATTCCCTCAGCGTCCTCATCCTTTTTAAAAAATTCTTTTGTTCGAGCTTCTCAGATTTCATCTTCTAATCTTGAAGATATTTGTCATTGGTCTCCTTCCCCCTTAGGAATTTTTTCTATTAAATAGGCTTGGGATTCCATCAGGAAGAAACATCCAAAGGTTCCTTGGTTTTCTATTGCCTCCGAAATCTCCTATTCAACCCAGGCAGGCTACCTTTGGTTGGAGATTATTTCATAAAAAGCTTCCAACTGATGATTTGGTGAGAAACTATGGTATCCCGATGTCTTCCAGATGTGATCTCTGTGGTATGGCTGAAGCATCGATTGTACACCTATTCTTATCTTGTAATTATTCTTCTCATACATGAAGTCTTTTATGCTCTTTATTCAATATTTCTTGGCCCTTTTTCATTAATATGGAGGATATGTTAATATGGTGGAAAAGAAAATCTCACTCCATTCCCTTCAAAAAATTATGGAATTGTGGTGCTGTTCTAGTCCCATACTTCTTGTGGTTGGAGAGAAATTCCAGGCATCACAATGATTCCCCAAAATCTTTCAGTTGCTGTTTTGAAATGATCAAGAGTGATCTTCGATCTCTCTCCTTGGTGTATGTTGAACATTCTTCTTCAATTTCAGACCTTTTATGTGCAAGGAATATTGGAATTCATATCTCTCTGGGAAGGAGAAGAAAACCTAAGGAAATTTTTTGGTGCCCCCCATTCTCAGGATGGATAAAGCTAAATTCTAATAGTTGTTCATTAGGCAAACCAGGGAAAGCTAGAGCAGGGGGTGTTTTCCGAAATGAACTAGCTGAGGTGATCCTTAACTTCAAAGAAGACCTAGGAGTGAGAACTAATTTTGAAGCTGAAATTCTAGCAGTGATTCTTGGTTTGGAGTATACTAGATCCATCAATGTGGAGAAGCTTTGGATTGAATGTGATTCTGTGGCAGTGGTGATCCTCCTTTCCCGAGGCTATGTTCCCTGGCTTGTGCTTCAAAGGTGGAGGAACCTCTTGCCGTTCTTGGCCTCTATTGAGTGGAAGATATCTCACTGTCATCGGGAAATCAATATGATTGCCGATTTTTTGGAAAAATCAATAGGTAAGTTTGATGTTTCGGATCCAGTGAGTCTGTGGTCCCCCTTTGTTGTCCTTGGAGTTGGAGATGGATGCCAATAGGCTTCCCAGATTCAGATTTATGTAATAGTTTTTTATTTTCCCTTTGTTAGGTTTCTTTCCTTTAAGTGTTTTATCCTGCTGATGGCAACGCCAAAGGTCGGTTTCTCACTTTAGGAATCCTTCCTAAGCCCAAATTGATTTTCTTTTTTCCTTCTTGTATCATATTTTTTCATATTAATATATCTTGAATCTTCTAGCAAAAAAAATATATATATATTTGATGGTTAAAATTTCTGAGACTAGATTCTCTATATTTCCTTGTGAGAGGTGGTGGAGACTGAGGTAGGGGCAGGGGTAGGGGCAGGGGCAGGGGCAGGGGCAGAGCAGGGGTGGGTATGGGGACAGTGCTAGGAAGTAGTGGTGGTGCTCGTGAGAGCATGGTGGTGACCTTGGATTAGATCGGAGTACGAGAACCATTTTCCTACAGTGTATGCTTGATACCATCATGAGAAAAAAAGAAAGGTGATGTCTTATTTTTAACATGAAGTCAATGCTTTGCCCATCAAACTAATCATGCACTCATTAAAGCACAAAAATAAATGTAATTCAATTTCGAAATTGAAAGAACTTCTCATTTGTTTTAAAATTTTAGTGAAAATTTTGATAATTATTTCATTGAAATAAGGTGAAGAAATCTTTTTTTTGCTAAAAGGATAATTTTATTGAAAGGAAGCAAAATACATCATAAAAGAAAAATAAGGACAAAGCAGACCCCACTAGGTCAACTCACAGCCTCCACCTTCGGCATGGCCATTAGCAGAGAAAGCAAGCAGCGCCCTAGCAAAATCTAAATCGATGCCTGCCCATCGCGTCATTCTCCAGGTCAATATTAATATGACTCGGGAAGGACACCGCAGTCTCAGAGATACCCGACCTAGAAGCCTTCTTAGCAAGATAGTCAGCTATAGTGTTAGCCTCTCGGAAGCAGTGTGAAATCTTCCATGGAATAATCTCTAAGAATGGGAGTGCAAAAATCCACTTTTGACAAATAAACCATGGGATCTGGTTGGTCTGGATCGCCATAACCACCGCTGTAGAGTCGAACTCCATCCACAATCCACTAACATTGGATTGCATTGCCATCAGAATGACTTCCATGAAAGCCTCAAACTCTGCCTCATAGATCTTCTTTATGCCCAAGAAAGTGCTAAAAGAATTGCAAACCTGGCCTTCACTATCACGGAGGACATCTCCTACCCCTGTTCTTCCTGGGTTTCCTAGAGCACTCCCATCTACATTGACTTTAATCCAGTTCATCGGAGGCTTGCACCAGTGCACTTCTAGAGGGATTGTGGCGCTAGCATTCTCAACCTCAATTCCAAGTTTCCTGTAACACATAACATCATTTGTCATTTTCACTTCTCCCTTGGACTTCCCTACACAGAGACTGATCTCTTGACGTATGTATTCATATACATATGCAGCACTCTGACTTTTATCATCAAATTGATGGTTATTTCTTTCCCACCAGATGTGCATCACAATGATAAGGAACCCCATCAACCATGGTTTCTTAATATTAATGAATCTCATCTTTCTTTTCCACCATTTAATCATGTCTTCAACTGTCTGTGGCCCTGGCCAAAGCACATTGAAGCATTTTAGGAACCTTCCCCAAATTTCCATCGAATATGGGCAATGAAGGAAAATATGTTCAGTGGCCTCTTCTGCCTGGCCACAGAGAGTGCATCTTGAAGCCAATTGAATTCCCTTTTTTCTGATTTTCTCATCCGTGGGAAGTTTGCTATGAACCAGACGCCAGCCTAAGGTGAAGTACCTAGGCGGCATCCCTTTACACTACACCACAGATGACCAATAAACCGTTGGGGATTTACTTCTAATATCCTCCCAAGCAGAAGCAGTTGAGAACAACCCTGAGGGGGTTAATTGCCAAATGCAAGCATCATCAAGTTGATCGTTGGGAAGCTTAATTTCTTTTATCGCTTTAAATATAGAGCAGAGATGATCTGAGTTCACCTCAGGTAGAGCCTATTCTACTTCTCTGATAAAGTCGCCAACCTTAGAGGAAGTAGAAAGGGAATATAGGTCAATGTTCTGAATTTCTTCTAGGATTGATTTTGGTCCCCACCATTTATCTTTCCAGAAATTTGCCAAATTACCATTCCCAATAATCCATCTCTCGTTATCCTTCACAAAGTCCCACATTTTTCTAACTCCCATAGAAATTGAGGAAGGGCGGCTTCCCTTATTGAAGAGACCCTCCTTCTTAACAAATCGAGCTCTAAGGAAAGTGCAGGCCGTAGACCTTTCATGTTTCATTCTCCAGACCAATTTACCAATTAAAGCCTTGTTTGTCTCTCTAAGTCTTCGTATTCCCAGACCCCCTTCCTCCTTGGGTTTGTATAAGGTATCCCATATCACTGTTATCGTCTTCGCAGTGTCTACCTCTCCCGACCAGATGAAGTTTCTCATCCACCTCTCCATGGTGACAAGAAGGGAAGACGGCCACCAATACACTGCAAAGCCATGGTTCAGAATACCAGAGATCACAGAGCGGACCAATTCCACTCTTCTTACCATCGATAGGAGCTTCCCTTTCCATCCTGTAAGTCTACACTTTACTTTGTCCATGATCGGTAGTAAGGCTTCTTTTTTCACTCTCCCTTTGAATATCTCCACTCCTAGATAGCGAGTGGGGAAGTTGCAAATTGGGATGCCAAGGGTCTTAGCAATGGTCTGCTTGCAGGTCGAAGCAATTTTTCCAAGGAAAAGTTTGCTTTTCTCAAAATTAATAGCCTGACCAGAGAACTCTTGGTACTTGCACAGAAAATCTCTTAAATTACGGACATACCTCAAAGAAGCGTTGGAGAAGATAAATATATCGTCAGCAAAGAGGATATGTCCAGGGGTAGGGACGCCTCTAGGGCCATAAATCATCTTCAAATTATTCGTGTGGATTAGCCTAGTCAGTCCCCTAGTAAGGACTTCTTCCGCTATAATAAACAGCATCAGAGAGATGGGATCCCCTTGCCTCAACCCATGCTCCACACCAAAGTATCCCTGTGGACCTCCATTGACAAGGATTGATATCCTAGTCGATACTAGAAGTTGGTGAAGCCATGTAATCCACTTTTTTGAGAAGCCAAAGTGACACAACACTTGGTAAAGGAAGGACCAGGATATTGTGTTATAGGCTTTCTTGATGTCTATTTTTAATCCAAGGCCTCCTCCTCTAGTGGAAGAGAACATCAGATTGGAAAGCTCTGATGCCACACTGATATTGTCATGAATAAGCTTTCCCTTCTGAAAAGCACACTGTTGCTCAGATATAATCCTGGTAAGAAGAGGTTCCAGACGTTTTGCCATCACCTTCGAAATGATTTTACAAAAAACGTTTCCCATGCACAAAGGCCTGAATTTATCTAAGGTATCAGCACCATCGACTTTGGGAATCAGGACCATAAAGTTATTGTTGACCCCACTGGGCATGTAGCTCGAGCTAAAAAAATATCATACTGCATTACACACTTCCCTTTCCACGATCTGCCAACATCGCTTAAAGAATGCACCAGAGAAACCGTCAGGGCCTGGAGAGCTGTCTGGATCCAACTCCCAGACCACCATTTTAATTTTTGAGTCACCTGGGAGAGAGTTAAGCCAAAATATATCTGCCTGTCGCAAGACCAATGGACTACTATTTAGAAGGTCATCGTGGTTTATCAGAGGCACCGCTCTATGAAATTGCTCATAAAAATCAACGATGAAATCCCCCATTTGGCTTTGCCCTTCAATCACCGTACCATCCTGATTTTTAAGAGATCTGATAGTGTTTCTATTTCTTCTCATTTTTGCAGATACATGGAAGAATTTAGAATTTCTATCTCCAAATTTCATCCACCTGATTCTTGCTTTTTCAGCCCAGAGCTTTTCATGGTTTTCCAGACCCTTCATCAGAGCGGTCTTTGCATCCACTTCCATAGCAAATAGATGATCGGCCAGGCCATTATTCTCTATCTGATCCGGCACCTAGTTCAGATGTTGTTTTGCTTCTTCCAGATCTCTTTCAAAGTGAGGGAAGGAGTGTCTCGCCCAACTCTTGAGAGCCCCTTTGAGATGCTTCAATTTATTGGTAAGGATAGATATAGGATACCTTGATACCCATTCTGCCCATGAATCAGTAACCACCCTCTCAAAGTCCTCGTGCTCCATCCAAAAGTGGTGAAATCAAAAGGGGCAATTGGGAGGGCGATGAGAGGTGGCAGAGACCAACATCAAGGGGGTATGATCAGAAGCAGCCCACAATAAGACTTGTTGCGAGCAATCCTGAGAAATAGAGAGCCACTCCTCATTGTAAAAACTTCTATCCAGGACCACACAAACATTGCCTCTGCACTAGTTATTGGACTAAGTGAATTTTCTACCAACCGACGGCACCTGAACCATTGAGCATGCATCAACCATGGCCCCAAACTCTACCGCAAACCCCAGACTAAAGTTACCTAGGCCACGCTTTTCATGAGACTAGAGAGTAGCATTAAAATCCCTAATAATAGTCCACGGGGTGGGCATTTGGGGGAGGTTCGCCACCAAGTCAAGCCATAGAGTTCTTCTTGCTACACTGAAACTGCTCGCATAAACAAAAGAGATCTGGATCCGATGGAGATCCCAAATTAAAGAGATTGTAATATGATGCTCCGATTCAGAGACAATCGTAGGCATATTCAAATTCCTCTGCCACATAACCCATAAGTTGGAAATCTTTCCTGCTCTGCTGTTATGGATAAAATCACAATAAAATCCTAATTTATTAAAATAAATGGATGGAAAAGCACTCACATCCACCATAGGCTTCGCAATACAAAGAAGGTCTGGATCCTTCTTCAGGATTAAATCCCTCAGGGTGCGTCTTCCGCTCCCCTTTTTTATTCCTTTAATGTTCCAAAAGAGGATCTTCATAGAGACACTAATTAAGGCCAGCATGATGGTCAGACACTGGTGTCTGCCCCGTCGCTGTAGTGACTTTTTCTTTATGTCTGTCATCTCTCTCTGTGCGACTTGTGATTTGATCAATTGCTGCCACTTCTTGGTGCTGGACTACCACCCTCCCTGCTACTATCTGCGATGTGGTCACACCCAAAATAATGTGCTCCTAGTCACCGTTGTCTTGGCCTCGACCGCTTTTTCCACCTCAAGCATGTCCCCTACCACCACGGCTACCTGCAATAACCACTTTAGGCGTACGAGGGCATAATGTATGCTATATTTGAATTCTCCCTTCATCCTCAATCACTCCCTGGACTTGAGATCTGTGTCTCTCTCTTCCTGAAGGTCTAATTCCCTGGATTCATGAGAATCCTTTTTAGACGTGTAACTATCCAAGTCATCTGGGTCCGATCCATACCCGCCTTCACCAAGCGGGTTATCCACCATAACTGGATCCCGGGCGATTCTGTTCTAATCCTCATTGATTGGGAGAATAATCTCCAAATCCAGTTCTGAGGTGTCTTGATAGGCGTTATTTACAGTAGGCGAGGTTTCCTTTGGCTGATTGGGTCTTTGAATAGAAGGTTCTATAACAATAGGAGAGGATCGATCTCCTACCAAGTTTGGAATTCTAGCTCTATCATGGCCGCCAAAATTTGCAGCATCGCTTCCAGCCTCCTCCACCCCATCATGGACTGATTCATGGTCCTTTATCCCCCTCTTCTCAGTGCCTCTCACCTCCTTCTCCTTCCTATCTCTGCATTCAGCTGAGGAGTGACCCAGTTTTTTGCATACACTGCACCTCCCAATATCATCTTCGTACAGAATTTGTTGTTTAAACCAGAATAGGGTATCTATATCTGGTTGTTTTCTTTCCACCTATATTTCCTCCACTCTGGATCCTCCCACTTCCACCTCCACTAGAACCCGAGCGTAGCTGCCCATAGACCCAGCCATTGTTCTTTTGTTGATTGCCACAGGTCAACCAGATGCCTTTGCCATATATAATAAAATACGCTCATGCCAATATTCCATTGGTAGCTCAGGGTATCGAAGCAAACAAGTTTGGTCTAGATATATTCTTTATGGATGCTGAATTCAGTTCGCCATCGTTGGAATCGGATGAGATTCCTTCTCACCTTGATAGGCCCTCTTTTCCACATAGAGGCCATGTCGTCTTTGAGTTCAAAGCGGAAGAGGATAAATCCCTTGCCAAGGGGGGCTAGATTAACTCTACCTTTCAGAGACCAAGCCGTTTTTGCATCTCTTCTCACGTCGTCCATTGAGACAAACCAGAAGTTTGTCCTGCCAATCACGGCATAGTTGAAGCTCTATAGCTTTTCTTTATAAGCCTCCTGTGGGATCACCACCTTGGTGAGAGGTCCTGCATGGATCGGATCTGGTAGGTCTTCCACATTTGGCAAAGTTCTACGGGCAATCGTAGCATAGGACTATTTTTTTTCCCTCCCTCCCTGTCTCCATATTCACCGCTGAATCCCTGGGCAGGATCTCCTCCGCCATTGCCTTGCTATTGTCTTGCTCAGATCTATCCTCTGTAACTGATGGTGGTGGGGGCTTCAAGGTATTCACTGGTCTCCAGAAGTCGGTTAACCGTCTCTGTTTACCTCTATCAGGAGGGCAGCCACCATGAGAATCATCATCACCATCAGTATCCAAGTCCATCTCCACCACAGAGTTTCTCTCTCCTCTCATTCTGAAACCTCGCTCACAGAGAAATCATACCAAATCAGTTTCCGACCTTTTCGTGGTTAGTTAAACTCATGAGGTGTTGGAATTTTTTTATTTTCATTTGTACATATATATATATATATTGATGATAATAATAAATTCATTTATGATAAATTGTCGAAGACATGGTTTTTAAATTCCAATTATCAAGAATCTAGGCCAACAAGTCATACACATTAAGGACCGCATTTTTCTAACAAAGAAATCAGCCAAACTGTTATTCTCCTTTGAAATAACCAAGAAACTACATGACTCCAAAGAAGATGTCACAAGCACCAACAAGATTATCTATGTTATTTAATACAATAATAATAAATGTGATCCAAACCATATTCAATATTTTGTAGAAAACCAATCCAAACCCCAAATAATTGGCTTAGAAACTACAAATTAATGTCAGCTTGCTAGCAGGGTAGCATATAGAATCCTAGGATTAGCCAGTTTTTTAGTCAGTTCATTAACTATGATTTAATAAATTGTTTATCGATTCTGGTTTAAATGACTCGATTTAATTTGGAAAACGATTCTGATTTGCAATTCAAACCTGTAGTGAGAGTGGCTGTTGACATGATTTTCTCCAACCCTTCAATTCTTCTTTGTTCTTACTCAACTTTCCAATATTGGATTACAAAATACTAATGGCGTAGCCCTTAGCCTCCATGGGCCATGGATGTGGAGGAGCTTAATCCAATATTTTATTAAGCAAGGACCCAGTCCCAGGTCATATATTATTTGCAGATGAAATTTTTATTTTTACTAATGCTTCTGCTAGATATGTCAGGAACCTTCACTCTTTCTTGAGTCGGTATCAAGAATTCTCAGGTTAGAAGTTTAATTTGGAGAAAAGCAAGCTCTTTATGGACAGAATTCTGATAGATAGAAGAAATCAAATCTCAAGCATCCTTAGCATTCCGATCTGTAATTTTTCAACAAAGTACCTGGGGGTAGATATTTTTAAAGGGAGAATGAAGAAAGAGGTTCTTCTTCCTGCGATGGATAGGGTGAAGAATCGTTTAGCTGGGTGGAAAGGGAAGATGCTCTCTATCGTGGGAAGAGTTGAATTGGTTAAGTTAGTCATCTCCGGTATGCCCCTTCATAGCTTTTGTATCTAGTGGTGGCCATATTCTCTGATATCTATTATGGAGAAATGGATGAGAAACTTTTTATGGACAGGTAAAATCGATACCAACAAATCAGTTACAGTTCGATGGGACCAGGTATTTAAGCCTAAGGAGGAAAGGGGGCTGAATATCAGGAGACTCAGAGATGTGAACAAACCCATGATTAGCAAGATGGTTTGGAAGATAAAGCATGATTCATTGTCGGCTTTTAAATTTTTGAAGGTTCGATTTGCTTATAGTAATGGAGATTTGAAGAAGGGGTACAGGGCTTCCTCGATTTGGCCTGGTGTTCGCAGAATGTGGAGCTTTGTAGGGGACAAGAAGCGATGGATTGTTGGCAATGGCCAATCTTTTAACTTTTGGAAGGATAGATTGTGGGGTCCTAAATCTATAATTGAGAAGGTTCAAGGTCTAGATGATATCTTCCAGACTGCCAATGCAAGAGTAGGGGATTTTATCTCTAATTTTGAATGGCAGATTCCTGAGGCTCAGTCTGACCTACTAGAGGACATGTTCAACAAGATTCGAGGTATAAAGCTACCCCATTTTTCTATGGTGGATCATTGTGTGTGGAGCCTTACCACTTCAGGTGAATTCTCTTCTTGCTCTGCTTGGGAAGATATTCGGGTAAGAAATCCTAAAGTTCCCTGGAAATCCACTATTTGGTTTAGAAGACTATTGCCACGTCACTCTACGTTTGGATGGAGACTTGTCCATGAGAAACTTTCGACTGATGACCTGATAAGGAAGAGAGGTATTTCTCTAGTTTCACAATGCGATTTGTGTGGAGATGCTAGTGAATCCTTATACCATCTATTTTTGAGTTGTTCTTTCTCTTGTCAAGTTTGGAATGCATTTCTAGATTGTTTTGGTTTATCCTGGCCAAACCATGCATCTATTGGTGATTTTCTGACTTGGTGGAATTGAAAACAAAAATTATTAACATTAAGGAGCCTTGGATAATTGGAGCGGTTGTTGTTCCGTATTTTATATGGTGGGAAAGGAACAAAACGACGTATGAAGGAAAGTGCAAATGAGTTCTTCAGATCTTTGAGTCTATCAAAGAGGAGATTAGAGCTTGTAATCTTAATATGCAGGGGCGGTGAAGTCTATACAGGATGTGACATGTTGTAGGAAGCTGAACTTGCCTATAAAACCACAGTTGCCCAGGCATTTGTTGGAAGTTCACTGGTGTAAACCTATGAGGAACTGACTTCTTTTACTGGAAAAGCTCTCTTGAGCATCTACTGTGGAAAGATCTGACTTAGGCATCGGAGAGTCCCCTGTCGGGTCGATGTGATAACTAATTAGGATGACTAACTACCTACTGTAAATTAAGAACGAAGAGAAGGAAGAAGGAGAAAAGGTCTTGGAAGGGTGTGAAGAAGATGGAGCATTTTTCGAGCACTGCAAACGATCCTAGAGGTGGCCTTCCGCTGGATAGGGGAAGACAGCTCCGATTAACTGATTTTTGGTAACCTTCTACTAATGTGAGAACTGAGACAAAAAAGACACCTTTTGCCTCCATTGTTGGAGACGCTGATCCCCTCAGCATTTCTAAGCCTTCGGAGGCTCTGCCCACAAATAAATCTTACGCCAAAGTGGTGGGTAGCACTTTACCGGTGGTGGAAGATCTCCCTGACCCAATCCATGCTGGAAACTCCACCAAGGTTGTCATTCCTCAGGAGGCATATGAGGATCGATTAAACAAATACCAATTTTTCTTGATTGGTAGATTCAACTTTCGATTCCTCTCCTTGGATGATGTTCATAGGGAAGCTCGTGACTCCTGGAATCTGAAGGGAAAAGTGAAGATGGTGCCGATGGGTAAAGGATTCACAATTATGCAGTTCGTTTATGAAAGTGACATGGCTTCGATGTGGCGGAGAAGCCTTGTGAAGATTGGAGGTCAGATTGTCCACTTTCAAAGATGGCATCCTGATTTCAGCATTCGTGAAAAGGTGATCATCAACAAGGCCTAGTTTGGGTGCCCTTTCCAGATCTGCCTCTGGAATATTGGCACGAAAAGGTCTTACTGACTATGGAAAAGGTGGCGGGCCGGCCAGTAGCTCTTGACCATCGTACCAAAAATGTTATTTATGGGAGCCATGCTCGGGTTCTGGTAGAGATGGAGGTGGGGGCTTAGAGACTTGAAGAGATTCAAGTTGAATGTAGGCATCCTAGAACTGAGAACTTGTTCTGGTTCAAGCAGAAGGTGCTATACGAGGACTCTATGGAAAAATGTGGCTTCTGAAAAGGTGGGGCATATCATCAGTAACTGTAGGGAGAAGAAAATTACAGATTCTAAGATCCCTCGATCTGAGAACGATGGAGGTATTCCAGGTGCAGTTTACGTAGATGAGGATGCCAGGGGCTCGGTGGCGTATGTAACTCTTCCTTCTCCATGAAGCTCGTTGCAGGGCGTAGGAGATGAGGCTGTTCGTGGTGGGAATTCAGCCATGCATGGTGGAGGAAACACCCTTCACAGTGGTGGAGCTGCCACACAGGGGGCTAGGATATCCACCATGGCAGAGAGAGAGAATCCCATAGAAAATCTTCCAATTACGGAAGGAGCATCCAACAAGGAAAGTGATGATATGGAGAGTCCTATGGAGAATATCATGCCCCAATCAAGGAGACTTTCTCCTTTGGGCGTTGAAGGGGATTTAGCTGCCGTATTAAACGGTGCAATTTCAAATTTTGAATTAACTTCTAACAAGAAAATCAATAATCAGTTAGAATTTGTCCTTGGTTCGGATGATGAGGTGGACGGGTTGGGTTCAGAGATGGATCATGAGCACACTGACCATTTGTCTAACCCAGAAGACGCTGGCTATGGGCATGATGCTATACAGGACCCTCAAGCAATAGTTTTATATCTGGAAGGAGTGCGCAGGAGCTCGAGGTTCATCAACCGTGGTGGTAACACTATAAGGGGTGGCTGTGGGGCTGGCAGACCCATTCCACATCATGAAGAAAGCGTGGTTAGTACTAGAGCAAATGTTGAAAGGGTAGTTCCGTGACTCTGCAAGTAGAGCAAGGGGACTAGGTCCGAATGCAGAAAAAGAAAGGAAAGAAAGTGCTCACTCAAGGTCGGTCTAATGTAAGGACCGACAAACCTCCATCAAACAAGTGATCATGAAGGTTCTTTTCTAGAACATTCGTGGTCTAAAGAAGGTTGCCGCAGAGATCACCTTATCAAAGATCATTAGCGATAACTCTCCTGATATTATTTGCATTGCTAAGCCGATGATTACAGTGAATAATTTTCCTAATTTTTTCTTCAATAAATTCAGGTATGCATCAGATCTTATTTGTAACAATAGGGCTAATGCTCACCCCAATTTATGGGTCACATGGAAGCAGAGTCTCAAGAAGCCTACCATTTTATCTATGCCTGAACAGTAGCTCTCCTTCCAATTAGAATGGCAAGGAAGACTTTTGGACTTTTCGGTAGTGCATGCTAAATTTCTTCGAGTAGAGAGAAGATCC
>NC_056557.1:25587423-25604166 GCF_013358625.1 Macadamia integrifolia | reverse complement strand
GCAAGCTGCAAAGACTGGTGGTTCTTGGGATATGATGTTCTTTCCTTCTTATGTGAACGAGGAAATTGCCAATGATGCAATGGACCATCCAAGATTTAGATTCAATTAGTCTCATGTTCTTCTCTTCCTGCTGATTGCAATGCCAAAGGTGGGAAGAGTTTAACTTGGTTCTTTGCTGGTTATTTTTTATGCTTTTTTGTTTCGCTTGCTGATTTTCCCTTTTTAATAATATTGATCTTTTAGAAAAAGAAAAAAAGGGACCCAGTCCCAGCCCAACAAGAGGGTTCATCACTAATATCTAGGCTTTCTTCTCTGGTCGTTGTAGGTTCTCTGAGATCATGTGGATCACCTACTGCTCTGCTTAAATTCAACGGTGTTGATTTGGAAGGTTCTTTCTCATCTTGCAATAATTAAGTGGGCCAGTCTCGATCCATGATGGAAACTTCTCCACCATATATCCTAAATAAGCCCCTGAGAAAGACTGGTGGTTACTAACGACTCTGCATAACCATTTCAGATAAAAAAACATTATTCTTTTCTAAATGATCTTAATAATTGATAAATGCCATAAATACAGAAGCTATGAATTGAGATACTTGTCAAGAATGCTTTACCAACCCTACCTACTTGCCATTGAAATAAGCTTTCCCTTTCAACTTTCCAATGTAGCTTTGAATTTCATTAGCTAGAGGTGGCAGCAATTCCTTGCTAACTCTTCCTTTAAAGATTTACACTTCAAGGTATTTTGTGAGAAAGTGACATTCTGGAATACCAAGCACTTGAATGAGTCGATGTTTTTACATTGGTGAGATCTTTGTTTAATTTGTATGTCTATGAAATCCGATTTATTAATAAAATTATTTATTTTCATTTATACTTGACATTTGTTTATTGGGCTTATAAGTTGCTCTATGGATTTTCACCCAAAATTATTCCCGGCTAGGGATAGGACCGGACATCTTGTTCATATGATCGTTACATTGTATATTACTAGGGATGTGATTTTGGCCGTCGTCTATTGCTCTGGGCATCAGAAAGGTGTGGAAGACTGTGGAGGCAAACGAACGTTGGATTATTGGGAGAGGCGATCTAGCAAATTTCTGGAAAGACAAATGGTGGGGCCCTAGGTCTATTCTTGAGGAGATTCAGACTTCTGACCTCCCTCCCCTCCCTTGCAACGCTAAGGTTTGTGATTTCATCAGGAATGGAGAATGGTCACTTCCAGAGGTCCGCTCTCACTCTCTCAGACAAATTTTCCTTGCAATTAAAGAGGTGAAGATTCCCAATGCCCAATTTGAGGACTTATGTATATGGCAGCTATCTCCTCTTGGTTCTTTTACTACATCGTCAGCGTGGGAGGATATTAGAAGAGTTGCTCCGGCAGTGCATTGGAATTCTTTGGTTTGGCACAATAACCTCCCTCCAAGAATTGCTACTTTTGGATGGCGACTAGCTCATGAGAGACTCCCAACGGACGAGCTTATAAGAAAAAAAGGAATTTTCCTAGTCTCTCGATGTTGCCTCTGTGAGCAGTACGAAGAAAGTATGGAGCATATTTTCCTTCACTGTCCTTTCTCCAGAGATATTTGGGAGAAGTTCACCTCTTGTTTCGCAATTCGATGGTCTGAACATGAGTCAATTGATAGCTTATTTCAGTGGTGGAATAGGAAATCAAGATGGATCAATTTAAAAACTCTTGGATGATAGGGTTTACCATCATTGCTTCTCAAATCTGGAGGGAAAGAAATATTAGACGGTATGAAGGAAAAAAGAGGAATGGGATCTACTCATTTCAATATATCTGCCAGGATCTTGCTCTATATGCAGGGATTTCTAAGGGTGAAGTGAAATCGATTGCTGATATTATGTGTTGCAGAAAACTGGGGCTGAAGATTGATAACCCAAAGATTGTGCCGCCGCTGGAAGTTCATTGGTGTAAGCCACCGGATCAGTGGATCAAAATTAATGTTGATGGCAGTTCATTGGGAAACCCGGGTCGCGCAGGAGCAGGGGGAATTGTTCGTGACAGTAATGGTCAGGTTTGTAAGGCTTTCAGTACTTTTTTGGGTGTTAAAAAAATATATGAAGCTGAATTTAGCTCTGTCATGGAAGCAATATTGGTTGCTATGAATATGAACGCAAGGGGCTTGTGGATCGAGTCTGACTCCGCAGCTGTAGTGGCTGCAACTCAGAAGATGCATATCCCTTGGTTTGTTTTACAAAAATGGTGGTTTGCTCTCCCATTCCTTCAGTCCATTACATGGAAGATCACCCACTGTTTCCGTGAGGCGAACACTGTGGCAGATTTTTTGGCAAAGAAGGCAGCAAAATCGGGAGCCTCTGACTACTCCACCACTTTTCCCAGTCATGTATTAGATGATTTAGAAAATGATGCCTCGGGTAGACATAGTTTTCGCTTCTGCTAGGCTCTTGCTTGTACACTCTGCTGATGGCTATGCCGAAGGTGCAGTTTGCAAGTGGCTGTAGTGGTTGCGAGCCTGCTTGAATTTCTTTCTTCTTTGGATGTATTTTTCCCTTTATTTCCTTCAATAAAATCATCCTTTAGCAAAAAAAAAAAAGGGATGTGATTTTGGTACATAAATATAAGTACACATACTATGTGTATATAGAAAAGAATATGGTAAGAAGCATGTATTACTGTCAATTGTGTGAGGATAAGAATTGTACTCATCACTTGACTTTTGACTTGAGAGATCCTATTTGTTGCAGTGGTGTATCAGGTATTTTGTTAAACCAATGGTTGACGTCCAATGGACTATGTACACTGAACACTTAGTCCCACATTATCAATGAAAAGGATTGTCAACATGGGATCCACTGGCTCTTAATTTGGGAATTTCCAGGAGAGAGAATGTCTGTATTGGACCGGACAATAATTTGGTACTAGTGTCAATTTTGTTAATTATTTATAAACTTATTTTCTAATATAATAATACTTTATTTATTAATTTTTATTCGGAATATTTTTTTGACGTCCGATAATGTTTACAGAATCTCTAAAACAGGCATGTCCAATGAGTTGGGATTAAAAAGTACTAAATTGCATGCCCTATAGCTCATTATGGGATATTGAATAAGTGAAAAATATTATGTGCAAATTAAAGAGTTAATATTACATGACAATATTTGAGAATATTAAATGGCTAATTATCTTTTTATTTATGATAGTAAATAAAATATAAATTGATTATAATGTCACCCATAATAAGAAAGATAATAATCTCTTTTAGATTCTACTTTTTTCTACTTTAGAAGCAATGTAGTTGTTTAATTTTGGAAATTGTTCTCTACCATCAAGATTTAGTTTTCTCTGTTTATGAAACAAAGATTTGATTAAAATAGAAAACCCAGAAAACGGTTTTATTATATAAGGGAAAAGAGGGGAATGAGATTTAATTTTTTAGAACTCCTCTCTTCTCTCCCACATTTCTCTCCATTCCTTCTCTCCTTTGTGAGTGAGTGTGTGTGAAGGAGAAAACTTTAACAGTAGATTACTCTTCTCCAATTGAACATAGATCGTAGTTTCAAAATGTTGAGATCGATCCCTACGGTTGCTCAAGTGTGGAAGAACTATTATCTAGAGAAAGAACTTCGATTACGGTTCTAAGGTAAACCATTTCATTCCAATTTAGTTAATTTTATACAACGATTTCGAACACAAGAAATCCCAATCCGATCCCTTCCACTACGCGATTGGTTTATCACCAACAATTGGCACTAGAGCCACACTCTTTCACGTGAAATTATTGTTTAAGTACAAAGTGATTTGGTTCTTCAATATAAACCTTGATTTCGGAAAAATTATAGAGGATTAGGAGGTAACACAAGTGATCACTTTAAAAGAAAAAAAAAAAAAAATTAGCCACCCAAAGGAAATCTATCTAACGGATAAGAGAACTCAAGAAGAACTACTTCTTAAATTTCAAAGGCTCAAATTATGAATAAACTCTAAGTATACATTTCATTCAGTGGTGTAAGCTTATATAGATGAGCATGGAACAACCTTCCAAGCATATGCAATTTCCAAGAATGAAATTGAAAAAAATAAACATGGGAAAGATAAATTACTATCCAATAGGAAATGACCTTGGGAACCTTGAGAGGCATTTTTCACGTCTTGAAGAGTCTAGAAATATAATGGTTAAAGTGCCCAAGAAATTCTAGAACCGAATTTGAATGGAAGTGAGACTAAAAAGATAAATTCTTGAATTCTAATTGCCTTCAATCAGCCTAGACACACTTTACCAAAATAGTCATAACTTTTTCTAGAAAATAGCAAATGAGGCACCATTTTTCTTTGTCCATCCATATATGGCACGATTTCTAATTCCTTCTGAGTTGGTACAGGTGTCGTCGTGAAGTTACCCCAAAATCTGAGACTACAAATTTTATTTCTAGCTTCTATCCTTTGGCTTAGGCTTGTGGGCTTATTGGACTGGGTTGTTGGGCCATTTGAAAATGCTCATGCATCATATGCTTCTGCTGTACATAAATTCATCAATGAGTTTTCTAGATTTTCTTCTTCATGATAGGGAGAAAGGTCCGCAACATTAAATGTTGTCGTGACAGCATAATCACTAGGGAGTTCAATTTTATAGGCATTTTCTCCAATCTTTTGGAACACCTTGAATGGACCATCACCCCTAGGCTTAAACTTACCATGGCGTCCTCGAGGACATCTTTCTTTCCAAATCTCCTTCTCTAAAGACAGCAAGGATTTCGATGCTTACTTGCTCTTTCGTGATAGTTCTCATTGTGTTTTATGATTTTTTTATGAACTTGTTCATGCAGCCTTTTGATGTAGTTGGCTTGATCCTCAGTGTCTCCACTGGGATGTTGAGTGATGGGAAGCAGAGCTAAGTCCAATGGACTTATAGGATTTCTACCATAAACAACCTCAAAGGGACTTTTCCCAGTTGTTTAGCTTGAAGAACGATAGTAAGAAAATTTAGCTGGAGCCAAAATAAGATTCCATTGGCGTAAGTTGCTCCCAATTAAACTCCTCAAAAGATTTCCCAGACTTTTATTAACAACTTCAATTTGTCCATCGGTTTGAGGATGATGAGAAGAACTAAATTAAAGCGTTGTGCCAAACTTCCTCTAAAGCATGCACCAAAAATGACTTATAAATTTGGGATCCCGATCAGACGTGATTGTCTTAGGGATATCATGAAGTCTCACAATCTCTTGAAAGTAAAGATTTGCTATATGAGTAGCATCAAGAGTCTTGTTACATAGTACAAAATGTGCCATTTTGGAGAACCGATCAACAACCACCATGATAAAATCTTTATTCCTTTGGGTTCTAGGTAAACCCACCACAAAATCTAGGCTCACATCTTCCCAAGGGGTCATTGGCACCGGTAATAGAGTGTATAAGTCAGTATTTTGGGCATGAAATTTTGCAATGTGACAAGTTCTATATAGCTCCACATGTCTTCTAACATCTCTCTCCATTCGAGGCCAATAGAAATTTTCTTTTATAAGAAAGAGAGTTTTATCTCTTCCAAAGTGTCCAGCAAGACCTCCACCATGAGCTTTCTTGACAATGGCTTCTCTTAGAGAACATTTAGGAATGCATAAGCAATTGTTTTTTAAAAAAAATCCATCTCGAAACAAAAATTTTTGAGTGGGTCCCTTAGAACATGCTTTCCAAATATTTTTAGAGTTGGGATCATCATCATATAGTTCTTTGATCACTAAAGAATGCAATAGGCTTTTCTTTTTGGCTAAGAACCGTACCAATTCCCACGTTTGAAGCATCACAATCAACTTCAAAAATTTTATCAAAATTTGGGAGTGCAAGAATAGGAGCTTTAGTCACCTTATTTTTAAGGAGTTCAAGCTTTGTTGTGCTTCTTTGGTCCACTTGAAACTACCTCCTTTTAAGCATTCGGTGATAGAAGAGAAGGTAGTGCTGAAATTCTTGATGAAGCACCTATAAAATGAGGCTAGACCATGAAAGCTCCAAATGTCATAAATAGATGTTAGGATAGGCCAGGTTGTGATTGCCTCCACCTTGCTATGATCCATCTTGATACCTTCACCGAAAACCACATTACCTAGAAATATAAGGCTATTGGTAAAGAAGTAACACTTCTTTAAGTTGGCGTATAACTTTTTTCCCTTAGAACCTTGAAAACTTGATGGAGATGGTCCAAGTGCTTCTCTTGGGTAGAGCTATAAATAATAATATTATCAAAATAAACAACAACAAAGCGACCAATAAATGGTTTAAAGAAGTGATTCATAAGTCGCATAAAGGTACCAAAAGCATTAGAAAGGCCGAAAGGAAAAACCATCCATTCATAAAGGCCATCTCTTGTCTTGGGAATCAATACTTGATGGTGCTTTTGTTCACCACTCTACCATCAATGCACATACACCAAGATCCATCCTTCTTTGGCATAAGAAGGGCAGGGACAGCATATGGACTTTTGCTTTCCTAACCATTCCTCTAGCCTTAAGGTCATCTACTTGCCTTTGTAGCTCTTCATGCTTCTTTAGACTCATTCTATAGGCTGTCTTATATGGAATGATAACTCCCGAAGCAAAATCTATGTAATGTTGAATATCCCTTATGGGTAGAAGACCGGGTGGAAGTTAACTTGGAGCAACATCCTTAAAATATTGAACAAGATGTTGCACTTAAGAAGGGATGATATAGTTTGCTTCATTTTCTTCTAACACCACAAGAGCATAAGCTACCTTTGATTCTTTTGTTGCCTTATCAACTTCAGATTTTGAGAGTAATTATTTCCTTCCCTTTTGAAGGTTTAGGATTTCTCTCTATTTTGGATTGACCCAAAGTGACTTTAATTCCATCTTTCTTAAAAGTGTAAGTATTCTTGAACCCATTATGCATAGTTTTTCTATCAAATTTCCAAAGCCTCCCAAGAAGCAAATGGCAAGCATCCATGGGAACAACATCACACCATACTTCATCATTATATTTTTTTTCTAATGGAAAAATTGAACAAGGCATCTTTTATCTACTTTTACCTTATTTCCTTTGCAAAGCCATGAAAGCTTGTAAGGTTGAGGATGCTTCTCCGTCTTGAGTTGCAATTTCTCCACCATTATTGTAATTTCTACATTTTCACAGCTTTCTCCATCAATGATGACATCACACATTTTTCCATGAGAGGTGCATCTAGTGTGAAATATATTGTTATGTAGCCATGTCTCTTCTTCAATAGGGGTTGTATTTAAAATTTAACGAAGGATTAGAGACACTTATTGATCTCCATAGACAACCTCCTCTTCTTTTTTTGATCCTTCGTTGGAGCTAGATGAGTTCACTTGTTCTTCCTCAAAATTTTCTTCAATTAAAGAAAAAATCTTGCGGTTTGGACAATCGGAAGCGATGTGTCCGAACCCTTGATATTTGAAACATTTTCATGAATCGAAAGAGGTAAGATGGCTGGAACTTAAGGTTTTAACATTCTTAGGGGGTGGCTTTGAAGGTCCTACCTTGGGCTTGGAAGTAGAAGCACTTCCATGGTTGGGATAACCTTCTTTGTTCTAGGATCGAGAGCCACTACCACATGGTTCTTTGAGTTGTCATTCCACCTTGATTGCAAGTTGAAAAACATCATTATAAGTCCAATAAGGTTGCAATTGGATGACATTACTAATTTCTGGCTGAAGTCTACCAAGATAATCGGCAATGGTTTGCTCCTCCGGTTCGGAGATGTCACAACACATCATGAGATGATCAAACTCTATTGTATACTCCTCCACGGACAACTACTTTTGTCTGAAATTGTGAAACTTAAGGAATGTATCTTGATGCTTTCTAGAAGGGGAAAGTGATCCATACAAACATATGTTTAGCGTCGGAGTTGGAAAATCTGATGTATTCTTCTACGAGAGGTGGGGGCATGAGAATAAAGATTGACATACAAAAGGTGTATGATACTATCGCGTGGGACTTCATATTCCAAGTGTTGAGGAGATTTGGATTTTCTAAGAAATGGGTTCAATGGATACACCAAATCCGTTCATTTGTGCATATCTTTATCTTGCTGAATGGCGGTCTAGTGGGTTATTTTGGGGTGGAGAGAGGACTTCGTCAAGGTGATCCTGTTTCACCTATTTTATTTATTCTGGTGGAGAAGGTTTTGTGTAGAGCGATTAACAAGATGAAACAGAGAAGTAAAATTAAAACCTTGCCAGGGCTCAGGGGCGAGTCTATTTCTGCTTATCTTCTGTTTACGGGCGACATTTTTATATTTATGAATGCTTCCATGAGTTATGTTTAAAATCTTCGAGAGTTTTTAGCTAAGTATCAGGAAGTGTCAAGTCAGAAGATTAATCTTGAGAAAAGCTAAGGTTTTCCTTGGGTGCATGCCATCCCAGAGAAAGCAGAGTATTATTAATATGCTTGGGATTCCAAAATGCAAGTTCCCCACTAAATATTTAGGGGTGAAAATCTTTAAATGAAGGGTAAGGAAACCGGTGCTCATGCCTGTCATGGATAAGATAAAGAATAGAACATCGGGTTGGAAGGGGAAATTGTTGTCCATGACAGGAAGAGTGGAGTTGGTGAGATCGGTTATTGCTAGTATGCAATCTCGTAATTTCCCAGTTTACTGGTGGCCCTCATCCCTCAACTAACTTATAGAGAAATGGATGCATAACTTTATCTGGACAGGAGATGCAAACTCCACAAAGGTGGTTATAGTAAAATGGGACCGGGTATGTAAGCCATTTAATGAAGGTGGATTCGGTATAAGGAGGATGTGTGACATGAATAAGGCCCTTCTCAGCAAAAATGCTTGGAAAATTAAAAATGGGAACTCTACCATTTGTAGACTTTCTAAGGCAAGATTTGTGGGTAGGGGAGGTGAAGTGAAGAGATGGTACAAACCATCCTCAGTCTGGCCTGGGGTTCAAAGAATGTGGCCCTTTATTTCTAGCAGAGAATGATGGGTCATAGTGAATGGGAGATCGCTAAGGTTCTTGAAGGATAGATGGGTAGGCAACCTGTCCATAGCTGAGAGAGCTAACATAGAAGAAGATGTGTGTGGCAGCGACCTTAAGGTGGAGGATATTATCAGGGGTGGTAGGTGGTGCTTCCCAACAGTTAACTCCTCTACTCTAAAACGGATTTTTGAAGATGCGGGAAATATAAAGCTTCCACAGCAAGATAGAGAAGACAGGTGTGTTTGGAGGTGTACAACTTCAGGGAGGTTCAGTACCTGTTCTGCCTAGATGAGCTTAGAAGGAGTAATCCAAAGGTCCCATGGTGGTCTCTGGTTTGGGTGCAGGGCTACAACCGCGACAAGCTACGTTGGAATGGAGACTAATGCATGGGAAACTGACTACAAATGGTATGATTGCAAGGAAAGGGATTCCGGTTGTTTCGAAGTGTTATCTATGTGGGAAGGAGTGTGAGTCAATGCTACACTTGTTTCTGAAGTGTGAATGAGCGGTGAGTTTGGTGCAAATTTATTGACTATTTTGGGATTAAGTGGCCTACGCCGACATCTATGGAGGAGCTGGTGAAATGGTGGATAAGAAAGAGAAGAATTATGATGATAAAGGGTCCATGGGGAGTTGGGTTTATTATTATTGCTGATACCATTTGGAGGGAGCGTAATGGAAGAAGCTTTGAAGGCATGTATAGATCTGATATGTAGGTTTCAAAGATGATCATGTCAGAGCTGAAGGAGGTAAAATTAAATTTAAAAGGAATTGCCATGTCAGTGGATGACTTAATGTGCTGTAGACGACTTGGGTTGTAACCAATTCTAGCATGCAAAAATTCTATACTAGAAATTTTTTTGTGCAAACCCTTGATTGGTTGGATGAAGTTAAACGTGGATGGATGTTCATTGGGAAACCCAGGGAGGGCTGGAGCACGAGGTATTCTAAGAGATCACAATGGAGATATCATAGCGGCATTCAAGACTTCGTTGGAAATTCAGACGAATTACATAGCTGAATTTCATGGTTCAATGAAGGGAATATTTTCAGCAATGAAGAAGGGTGCTACTGCCCTATGGATAGAAGCTGACTCTATGGCCATTGTGGTAGCAGTTCAGTCAAGGTTGATTCCATGGCTTGGTATATAGGTCTGGAATGTGATAGAACTCTTTTTAAATTCAATCACCTAGAAGATTTCGCATTGCTATAGGGAAGCAAATCCAATTGTGGACTATCTTGCAAATGTGATGGCAAAGAGGTCAATGACAAATAATGATACAAGTTTTCGTAGAAATATTCAGGATGAGCTAGTGATTGATTGATTCACTAGACCTAAATATAGGTTTTGTTAATGTGGTTTTAAATCCCTGCTAATGGCAATGCCGAAGGTGGAGATATTTAACTACTTTGTATAATCTTTTTTTTCTTTCTTCATTTTTTCCCATGTTGCAATTCGACTCTTCCCTTCACGAGCTCTTTGTTGCTTCAAGTGCTCCCACCAAATGGAAACATGATTTTTCAATTTTATAGCAATTAGCTTCACCTTTCTATTATTAAGTATGTTTTTGTAATGAAAGACTCTTTCCACCGTATTTAGTCAATCCAAGAACACTTCCGGTTGCATTTTTTCCTCAAATTTGGGAATATCAATCTCTATAAAATTATCATGTTAGACTTGACGAGGTTCTTGATAACGACGTCGAAGAAAACCTCCTCCGTTTGAAATCTCACCTCGACCATGATCAAAGGAGTTAACATCCTCTTCATCATAAGAATCATACTCTGAATCATGATGCAAATCATGTTCCAGAGATTCAAAGTGTTGCAAACGCTCCTACAATTATTACACTTGTCTCCTTAAGTCATCCATCTCCACGTCTCTTAAGTCTCTTTCTCTAACTGATAGTGATTCAATGTTTGGTTCACATCTTCGACGACCTACCATTGAACCTAGGCTCTGATACCAATTGAGTCTAAAAAATTGTAGAAGATTAGGAAGTAGCACAAGTGATCACTTAAAAATAAATAAATAAATAAATAAAAAATAAAAAAGAACTCGCCATCCAAAGGAAATCCACCTAATGGATAAGAGAACTAAAAATGAACTACTTCTTAAAGGCCAAAGACTCAAATTATGAATAAACTCCATGTATGCATTTCATTCAGTAGTGTAAGCTTATATAGATGAGCATGGAACAACCTTCCAAGCATAAAAAATTTTTAAGAATGAAATTGGAAAAAAAAAAAAACTTGGGGAAGACAAACAATTATCCAATAGGAAAGCACCTTGGGGACATTTTTTACATCTTGAAGAGCCTAAAAATATAATGGATGAAGTGCCCAAGAAATTTTAGAACCGAATTTGAATGGAAGTTGGATTGAAAATATGAATTCTGGATTTCTATGTATCTACAGTCAGCCCAAACACACATTACCAAAACGACCATAACGTTTTCTTGAAAATGGAAAATGAGGCACCGTTTTTTTTTTTTTTGGAAATTAGATTTCTAAACCTTTTCATCTATATATGGGACAACTTTTAATTCCTTCTGAAGTTACCCTAAAATCTTGGACTGCAACTTTTATTTCGAGCTTATATCCTTTGGCTTAAACTTGTGGATTTATTGGACTGGGTTGTTGGCCCATTTGAAAATGCTTTCTGCATTAAACCTTCATTAATGGTTAATGGAAGCATGGAACTATAGGTACAATGAATTTTATTTATCTTAAAATGTAGGAGGCACCGTTTATCGAACACCAGCCTTAATGCATTTAAAGTGGTTTTATGTTTGTTTGAAAAACTTTTTCAATAAAAAAAAAAAAAATACTATGATATCAATAAGGTTATTGGTTCATTTAAAGCAAATGAAAAGTCATTGTGAATGTTGCTTTGTTGAAATTGTTTTCACATGGGTTTGAAATCTGATTTCAAATCAACTATTTAATTAATAAATAAAACTAACCAAACTCTTTGGGGTGCGAATTGGAAGCTGAAAGCATTTCTCAACACACGTTTTGGCTTGGGAGATGGTGATGGATCCAAATATGGGTCTACTAAATAATCATCTATTAAATCATTCTAAAGTAATGACGGTGGTGGACCTATATATAAACA
The DNA here is from genome assembly GCF_013358625.1 of Macadamia integrifolia. Classification (NCBI taxonomy): domain Eukaryota; kingdom Viridiplantae; phylum Streptophyta; class Magnoliopsida; order Proteales; family Proteaceae; genus Macadamia; species Macadamia integrifolia. The sequence continues at coordinate 25,592,099 of NC_056557.1, read as the reverse complement.
AAGTGTTTGCTTTAGTACCTTAGCTCACCCAAGTACTTATATGCCCATGGTTGATATGTTTTAAGGACTTTAATTCTTTTTTTTATTAAAATATTTTGTTATGTAGGATCATATTGCTTTAAAGAGTTAAGGAGGTTAGCCTATTGGACCTAAGGTCTAATCCTTGACAAACCCAAAGGTGTAGCACATGGTTCTAAAGTAGAGATTGAACCTAAGTGATTTGACTCAACAGTTGAACCAAGTCAGAGCCCTTATAATTAATATTAGTGTTCTTAAAATCTTTCTAATTAATGCTTTGTGAATTAGAGTCATTTTTTTTTTTTTCACATGAAATGTGAAATCCTAATAAGTTAATTAATTTATTATATATTCATGTAATTCTTATTCCATGCCTAATATTGAAGAACCATATCATTCTATGTGTTGTGGTTATGAGATTGGAATTACATCATGTGAATGGTAAAATTATTTATTATTACATGAGATATAATGAATGTGATATCTTATTCCATGTCTGATATCTTTGATTTCAAACCAAATGGTAAGTTGACATCTTCAAGGGGGGTTTCTTCAAACAAAGGATTGTATAGATTTATGTTGTTTTTCAATTTATGATAAAAGTTAAAAAAAAAAAAATGGTGAAAGTTCTTGTACGATGATGATTAAAAAAGAAATGAAGGTTCACATGGATATGATGAAGACAGAGATTATATATGTTAGTTGCATCACTTGATACATAAGATGTATGACATCATATTGCATATATTAATTAAATAATTAATTTAGTGGGAGTAGTTGAGGGTTGTTACTCCCACGGCTCTTGCCATCCCATAACCACATTTTTAGTTTCCTTTTATCATTGCTATCTTTTATACATATGATTTATGCATGAGATATTTACATATATGCTTTTACATTACCCATAAGTCATTGAGGTTCTTATTGCCGCTGTATGATTTGCTAAACCATTCACAACTAAATTTGCTTCCCAAAAATTATGAGTAATTCTCCATGAGATTCCAACTAAATAGCTTTTGTAGTGGAGCCATCTTTGATGGAAACACCATGGGATGTATCCATTTCTATTGCACTAATCATGGAGTCAGAATCTCCTTCCACCTAATTAACATTCAAATTCATGTTCATTGACAATTTGATTCCGTCAAAAAACGCAGCAAATTCTACCCAGAAGTTGGTAGCAATACCTTCATAAATTGCAAAGCATCGAAGAAGACTTCCCAAATGATTCTGTAAGACACCACCTACTCCCGAATGACCTAGATTGCCCATAGAACATCCGTCAAAATTAATCTTAATACATCCCTCTTCCAGGCAAGCCCAACGAACTTCAGAAATACCTTTGTGGCATTGCGAAGAACAGGAAATCTGTAACTTCCTAGGTAAGAAAAGGTCATCCATAGATCTTATGTGAATTTTAAAACAAGAAGAAAATCCTCAAACCTGCGCTGATTCCTCTACCTCCAGAGTTGATAAGGGATAATGATTGATGCTACCTGCCAAACATATTTAATTGGGACCACACTTGGCTTCCTCTTCCACTAAGAGAAAAGTTCTTGAATGGAAGGGAATCCAGACCATCTAAGATCAAAAAAATTCAAGAAGCAAATGACGTACCTACTGCAAGAAATTGCATTCAAGGAAAATATGGTTTGTAGTCTCTCCATTAGCATGCCATAAGTTACACCCAGATGCCAAAGGCACAAATCTTTTGCACACCTTCTCATCTGTTGGAAGACCTCCATGTATACGATGCCAAGCAAAAGAAGAGGCTTTAGGCGATAGGCTCTTTGCCCAGACCATATTAGCCCATTGAACAATAGTGGATTTTCAACGAATCCTTTCCAAGCCATTTTCATAGTAAAATTACCCGATTGGGAGAGAGACCACACCCTACGTACTATCCTCTGCATTGATCATAGGTAATAGGTAAGAAAAAGCTTTATTTCAAACATTCTTTATGATCAATGACTGAACTTCTGGAAAGCATCACCTTCCACCATCTAGACCGGTGCCAACAGAGATGACACAAGTTGAGGACCAATAAAAATGATTTGAGAAATAGGATCATCATCAAACATTCTTTATGATCAATGACTGAACTTCTGGAAAGCATCACCTTCCACCATCTAGACCGGTGCCAACAGAGATGACACAAGTTGAGGACCAATAAAAATGATTTGAGAAATAGGATCATCATACAACCACCTGTCCCTCCAAAAACTAATATTTCTACCATTGCCAACCAAACATCTCTCATGGAGATTCACAAAATCCCAAGCCTTCTTTATGCCTGGCAATATGGAAGAAGAGATTAGGGAAGACTTCAAAAAACCATTTCCCGTTAGAAACCAACTTGCAAGAAAGCAACGAATTGAGAGCTATCTTTCTTTACATACCAAAATAATTTAGTAACTAAAACCAGATTTAAACCCTTCAGTCTTCGAACACCAAGGCCCCCTTCCCTCTTAGGCTTACATAACACATCCTACTTTACAGTAACAGCCTTAGAGGTCTCAGTTTCACCACTCTGAATAAAATTCCTAATCCATCTCTCCATAATAGAGCCAATAGAGGCCAGCCAGAGATAGACTGAGAAATTATGAATTGGAATGCTACACATCACAGATTTAACTAGTTCAATTCTTCCTGCCATAGAGAGAATCAAACCTGTTTATTGTGGTGGTTTTACTTACTAGGTTTCTTCTCAGAAACTTACCCTCATAACTTACAGATGACGTTGGTGAGTACTATTGCGGAGAGGACATGAATATCGAACCTATTGTTGATCCATAGGAGGACATTGCTTATGGATTTGAAGAAGACAATGATTTTTATTTTTAAATGATGCAAATTTTAATTAGACTTTGATGACGTAATTAATTCAACATTACTTTAAGTTTGAAATTTGAAGTTAATAGTTGAACTTTAATTTTAGTTTAGTTAATTCTTGCTTGCACTTATGTTGTGTATGGATGCTACTTTGATTCATTATCGCCTGGAACTTAAGATCTTGTGGACCATTGATGTCCAAACACCTTAAACCGGGTTTTTTTGGGGGGGGTGAGGGAAAAGAACTGCAATTGTGATCTAAATGTATTACATTTTTGCTTGGGAGAAAAAAATATTCTGCTTACCATGTGTTATTATTATTATTATTATTATTATTTAAGAGGGAAGAAGATGGAGAAACAACTGAAGCAAATGACATTAACATGCTGGAGAAGCTTTTGGACGTAAGCTGGATATGACTTGTATCACATTCTGTACCACCCCGGGATGATGTATTCAAGAGTACTCTACTCATACTGAATGGATAAGAAACAGGCACCTTCGAATAAGGAAGAATGGGCAGTGGAGCGTCAAAGTTGAGAACATGAATAGCTCGTTCAATAGATGGTCGGAGATTGTAGTCTTGTTGAGCACACCATAGCCCAACAACAATCATGCATTCTACTTGTTTCTTGTCAGAGTCCATATCTCGACTTAGGTCAGCCGCACCCAATCGACCAAAATTATTTCACTTGGGTATGCCATCCTCTCAACCTCCTTTCTCCCATAAGCAACTTCTAAGAGAACAGTGCCAAAGCTGTAGACATCAGACCCTTTGCTTGCCTTTCCAGAAAAAACATATTCAGGTGCCATGTATCCCATGGTACCAGCTACAATAGTGGTCTGTGACCCCTTTTCATGTTCTACAAGCCTAGCCAGACCAAAATCCCCAAGTTTACCATTGAAGTTGGAATCTAAAATAACATTACTGAATTTAATATCCCTGTGGATGACACATTGCTCCCACCCTTCGTGCAAATAGTGTAATGCAGAGGCTGAGTCCAGAGCTATCTTGTACATAGACTTCCATGTCAATGATGCCATTTTTGGAATATATGAGAATCAAGGCTTCCATTAGGCATGAACTCATCATACACAAGAAGTAGCTCTTGCCGTTGGTGGCACCAACCAACAAGGTGCACAAGGTTCCTATGTCGCTATCGACTAATGATATTTGTTTGAGATTTTAAATGTAACCGCAACCGTACGGATCAGTATAGCTACGGGTCGAGCACAGGGAGAGCAATTACTTTATTTTTTTATTTCTTTTAATAATGCGAAAGTGAATCGATTAATGGTTGTGATCTAATTCTAATTACCGTCCTAAACATATGTGTCTAAAATAACGTCCTAACCATTCGTCATCTAAGAATTTAAAAACACAAGCCACGCAATTAAAATTAAATAAATAAATAACTAAAAATAAACAACCCATGCAAATTAAAAAAAAAAATAATAATAATAAATGAAGGAAAAAAATGCTGACATAAAAATAAAGTAAAAGAAAGGGGGGAAAGTTAGAGAGAGACTCACAAGTAGGTTTCTCTACTTAGCCCGAGGGATGCATCATAATATGAGCTTCCCTACTTGACCAGAGAGTCACTTTTATAAGGGTTACTCTACTTGGCTTTAGGGAAAAGGAGACAATTAAAATAAAAGCAATAAATTGATGGTTCTATGGCTAGGAGGGGCAAAGCCAACACATACACTAGCCATGAACCTTGGGGAAAGGGATAGCAATAATGTAACGACTGAAAATAAAAATCCTAAATTAAGAAAGAAAGGGTAGTCAGAAGAGGGAATGAGAGGGGGGAGAGAAGACTACT
>NC_056557.1:25562022-25587323 GCF_013358625.1 Macadamia integrifolia | reverse complement strand
AGGCATTCGCAGACTGCGAGATGTAAATTTTGCCTGTCTAGCAAAATTGACTTGGCAGATTAAGCATGAGGGTCCTCTATGAGTAAGTTCTTCCGGGGTCGCTTTCTAAGAGCAGACGGATCTCTAAAATCTAGCCATATCTCCACTTCGATTTGGCCAGGGATAAAGAAAGTCTGGAATTTTGTGACTTTAAATGAGCAGTGGACAGTAGGTAATGGGCAAAAAATTGATTTCTGGAAGGGCAGGTGGTTGGATCATCTCTCCATTGAAGAAATGCTTCTGAATGATGGCGGTCACAGTGGGAATTTAAAGGCAAAAGTCTGCGATTTTATCTATAACTTTAGATGGGAATTTCCTCAGGTAGCATCTAACTTCATGAAAAATATTACAAATAAAGCAAAATTGATCTATATTTCAGGCATGGAGGATGAATGTCATTGGCGCCCTTCTTCAGCAGGAGTTTATTCCATAAAGTCAGCCTGGGAAGCCTGTAGAAGAAGCTCGCCTAAGGTGAGCTGGTCATCTTTGGTGTGGAAGTCTTCTATTCAACCGCGTCAAGCAGTTTTTGGATGGAGATTGATCAGAAATAAACTTGCGTTAGATGTGAATGTGAAAAGGAGGGGTGTCTCTCTGCCCTCAAAGTGCAGTTTTTGTGGTAAGTCGGAGGAGTCTAAAAATCATTTGTTTTATGAGTGTAGCTTTGCTAGCTCTATATGGTCTCGGTTTTGTCAATGCTTTGGTGTGTTGAGACCAGCTTTTTCTGATGAATCTCATCTGATTTCTTGGTGGAAACTCCAAGAAAAATCAGTGTCATTGAAAGGGGTGTGGAATAAGGGGTTTGTGTTAATCCCTTTTTTTATTTGGATGGAGAGAAATTCCAGGTGGTATGAAGGAGTCTCTTCTTCTGAGCAGATTTGTTTTTTGAAAATAAAAAATGAAATTCGCTCTCAGACACTAGCCCATTCTGGGGTAGCTGTTTCGATTGAAGATTTGATGTGCGCTAGAAGGTTGGGATTTTCAGGTGTTCAACGCCAGCAAAAAGAATTATTTGAAATTTTTTTAAGTACTCCTCCAACAAGATGGGTCAAATTAAATTCTGACGGCTGCTCGTTGGGCAATCCGGGAAAAGCAGGTGGGGGAGGTCTTCTGCGCAATGAGAAGGCTGAAGTGTTATATAATTATAGAGAGTTCCTTCAAATTGGCACAAATTTTGAGGCGGAATTCCAGGCTATTATCGCAGGAATTGAAGCTGCAAACCGATTGGGGGTGCAAAGTTTATGGATTGAATGTGACTCAGTCGCAGTGGTTCATCTTTTGCAGAAAAAGAAAATTCCTTGGAAATTTCGGCAAAGGTGGATTAACTGCTTACCCTACCTTGAAAGGGTGGAGTGGAAGATCACGCACTGCTTTCGTGAAGCAAATTCTGTAGCGGATTTCTTGGCAAAGTCTGCCGCTCGCTTTGAGACCTCTTTACCAGTGACATCTTGGTCGACCTTGGTAAAAATGGATCTAGACATGGATGCCTCGGGTCGTCCAAGATATAGACTCCTATAGCCCTCTAATTCAGTCTTCAAATCATTGTGGAGGAGTTTTTTTTTTTTTTTTTTTTTTCTGCTGATGGCAATGCCGAAGGTGGATTAAATCCGTCTCCGCTCTTCTCAGTTAAATTGTCGATATTTTGATTGGGTATTTTATCCCTCTTGTATTATATTTTTATCTTCTTTTTTAATACAAATGATATTTTAGCGAAAAAAAAAGGATGGTGAAATAAAATTTAGACGGCTGCTCTATGGGAAATCCAGGAAAAGCAGGTGGAGGTGGAGTTTTCCGGAATGCAAAGGCAGAGGTGATATATAACCATATAGAGACTAGGAATAGGCACCAATTTTGAAGCGGAATTCCTGGCAATTATTGTAGGAATTGATGCTGTAGACCGATTAGGGGTGCAGAGTTTGTGGATCAAGTGTGATTCGGTCGTGGTGGTTCTTCTGTTGCAGAAAAAGAAAATCCCTTGGAAATTTCGTCAAAGATGGATAAACAGTCTGTCTTACCTTGAAGGGGTGGAGTGGAAGATCACGCATTGCTCTCGTGAAGCTAATTCAATAGCGGATTTTTTTGTCAAAGTCTGCTGCTTGTTTTGAAAACTCTTTGCCTGTGATATCCTGGCTGACCTTGGTAAACTTGGACCTGGACATGGATGCCTCAGGTAGTCCGAGATATAGACTTCATTAGCCCTTGAGTTCTGTTGTCTCTGCTTTGTGGAGGAGAGTTGGTTCGATGGCTTTTTCTACTGATGGTAATGCCAAAGGTGGATTAAGTTCATTTCTGCTCTTCTTAGTTTTTTTGTTGTTGTGCATTTTGTGTGTTTTTATCCCTTTTGTATTATAGTTTTCCTCCTTATTTTTTAATACAAATGATATTCTAGTGAAAAAAAAAGTATGATTTGACCAAAAACCCAGCTGGAAAGGTAAATGGGAATAATAAGTAATCGGTTGAAAAGAAAGAATGGTTAAGATTATGTCAGATAAGATCAACAATCAAAACTAAATGTTGTCCTTGTATGAAGCAAACACTGAAGCGATGCTACATTTAAGCCTTAACTTCTAGTGGGAGTAAGCTTTATCATACTTTCTCGTCTGACCACCTACCATGGTTTTTTTTCCTCTTATGTTGCACTTTGTCAGTCCCAGCCTCTACCAACATCTCCTTCACTTTTGTTGCTATATCAGTTTCATTAATTTCGACCTCCCAATACAGCCGGGTTGGGTTGTCTCTCTATCACCGATTCGTCATGAGTATCAGTGGTATCAACCCCTCTCTTCTTTCGTGATGACGAAACAATAGATGTTGCAAGCACTTTTCCTCCATGCAAAACTGCTCCCCTGCCACCCCGGTTTGAAGCAACAACTCCTCTATGTACATTACCATTGTTTCTAGTAACCCGTCTTGGTATAGACAATCTATCGTTATCACCTTGCAAATGATTATAGATAATAGAAAGAGGTTCTAGCTGATTGTGAGACTCCATCTCTTCTTCTTCCCCTTCTGAAGAAGGTCGGATAATGAGCCATGGTCTCAATTAGCAATGTCACAAATTTTAGAGCATATTCAATCAAATATTATCCTATGTATTAGCATGCATACCATGTATTTCTATACAAGCCTATGGTAATCCAATATTTATTGCATCCAACAAAAAAAAAAAAAAAAATCCAATATATATTGTGCACTATCCTATAGATTTAATTTTCAAAGTTCTATTTCTTTGACCCATAGCAAACTGCAATAAAACTAAAAATTAAGATATGAATAGGGGATCTAAGGATCTAGTTGTCCATGAAAATTGGGCCTTATCTACTTTGACACTTGGTAATTGTTGACATATAAAATTGACATATTGGAAAAGCTCCTAACTATATTCTGACCTCACCTCTGATTGGAGAGTCATATTGTATTCTTTTAGGATTCCTTGAATATATATATATATATATATAAAAGATCATTACCTGGTCATGTAGAGACATTAATATAAATGGGATATTTTATTTCATGGGCAGGTGGTGATTTTGAGTAGTCTTGTGTCTGGGAGCAGGTTCCACCCGACCAGACAGCCCTTCTTCATTATATATTATATTAACACAATAATAATAGTAATAATAATAATTACATACCTTCTTGAGTTTTATATTATCCTGGACTTAAAGGTATTAAGGTTTGATAAACTAAAATATGACGGCTATAACCCACAGGGTTAGGTCTTTTTTGTTTTTTGGGTAGAACCCACAGGGTTAGGTCTGATGGGTTATATATGGGCCTTTGGAAAATCATATTATATATACCCCTAACCAGATGGGTGGAAAGGTAATGTTAAAACAGGTTAAAAATAACTTCTACCGTCAACCTCCCTGTAGCTAAATGGCGTACCCTTTCCACCTAGACTAAAGCCTATAAATTTCTATACACTTCCCCTACAATTAAGGGAGGTGAATGGGTAGAGGTTTAGACTCAGTCTTGGTAGTTGGGAATCCAAGTTCAATATTTAAACCTTTAAATCATACAATTACATAAAAAAGAAAACTTGGATGGAGCTTGCAAAATTCTATGTTGTCGTATTAAGTTTTTTGTTTAATTATTAATTTTTGTTATTGTAATGAGTTGCATAAGTGATTTTACATGAGCTTGGATCAGGTCCTCGTGTGAGAATCGATCATTTTCCTACGGTTTCTTGTTTACATATTCTATCCACTTAATGAGAAAACCAAATGAATGGAGAAAGAGATATGTTTTTGCATGACGACTTGATCTAAACTCATTTCGCACGGGATTGACAATGCCAAATTCCATACGTAACAATAGCTTTCTAAAGCGACAGATGAACATAGTCAAAGTAGTGATCTCTGCAATTGAGCATGACTCAAGGAAAAGAAGTTTAAACATTTGGTGGGACCCACAAGATTTCTCTCTCTTCAGACCTTCCGTAATTTGTCAGTTGGTCACTAAATTTTCATGCTGCCCGAGTAGCAAGAATGTTCCTCTTGCCCACAATAGCATTAGTTGAAATGGAATCTTAGAGGGGTATTTTAAAAGAATAAAAAACTTAAAAGGCTGGTATTTACGAACCCATAGAAGGGGATTTTGGATCATTGCATTCTATTATGGGCCAAACATGGATTCGGCTCCCCAATGGCCCGGCATGCTGTACAGTGCACATCTGGCTGCCAGGATCATCTGGACATGCACCTCAATGTACTCCTGGCCGTCTTATGTGTGCCATCCACAATGTCGTGCCGAACATTCCTGGCAACCCATGTAGCAGGAAATTATTTTGGGAAAATTACATGATTCTCCATTATTGGGTTTATGATTTCAAAAATACCCACCTTATGTTTATTTCAACGAATTTACACAAAATGTGTTTTGGTATTACAAATATACCTAGAATAGTGTTTGTTGTATGTTTACCAACGAGTTGGGCCTGTATTCCCCTGAAATCCATTATAAAATTTTTAATTTTTATCTTAATTTTCTCCTATATGCTCTAAAATGTACGATTTCCAATCCTCTAATGTTATTTGCTTCTTTTTGGACAATTATACCCTTGAAGACAATGAAGGAGAATCAACAGGGCCCCACCCGCCCCTTCTTCTTCCTTCTCCTCCTGCAACTCCACCCAATGTAAGTAGAATAGGATTTTGCCAATAATTTCTCTCTAATTCTCTTGTTTTGTAGCTAGTGTCATTTTAGGGTCTAGAAGAGGTATGTAAGTTGAGATTTCACATGGTTGTTGATTTTACTCGACAAAATGGTTTTCACGGTTTTGATTTGGGGGATTTGACACCTCCTAGTAGAAACAACAGGGAAGATTGGGGCAAGAGAAAGATGTAGCAAGAGGGCGGAGGGTAAGGCAAAGAGAGAGAGAGAGAGAGAGAGAGAGAAATCTTCTGTCACCGAACCTGTAACCCATCTCTCCTTTCTTTCCCTAATGGCCGAAACCCTAATCTATTTCCCCCTTTCTCTTCCTCTTCTTTCCCATGGCTGAAACCTCAATCTGAAGCACTTCTCTCCTCCTTCCCTCCCATGTCATGCCCAAACCATAATTCATCTCACATCAAAACCCTAACCCCTAGTCATAGGCGAATCCTCCATATTCGCAACCCTCACTCTCCTTTGTGAGTCTTGAGCTCTCCCATCCCCTCTTGTCTCTTTTCTCTTCTCCTTCCATCCTCGACCTTTTTCTCCCCTTCTTTACTCTTCTTCTTCTTTCTTTTCCCTGTGACTGAATCTATTTCTTTCCCAAAGGTTATTGGCATGGATATTGGAAGTTTTAGAGCCGATTGGAAAAGGGTAGTTGATGAAAATCGGTAATTTTATAATCGATCGCAGGAGGGTAATAACCCAAGTCGTAGGCATACCAAGGAAGGCGTACAACGAACACTGTTTTGGCTATATTTGTAATACATAAACTTATTTTGGATAAATCCGTTCAATCAAACATATCATGGGTATTTCTGTAAAGACAAGCCCAATAATGGGTAATCATGTAATTTTTCCAATTTTTTTCCACATGGGCCGTAGTCTGCATCCCGGGTTGGCCATTTGTTTTTTTTTTTCCCCTCCCTTGGAAGAGAAAAATCGTAGGAGAATTAATGAGAAGGGAGAAAGGAGGGTTTTAAATTTCGATGACGGATACGTTGATCTGCTAATCTGCAAGTCTCTGCAACTCGAAAGCTTCATCTTCAAGCCTTAAAGTGAAATCATGGTTTGTATCTCATCAGGGAATTGGCATCTCCAATTTCCAAAGGTTAACTTCATTCTGTTTGAGGTCTCAATAAATTTCTTGCTTTTAGTCCTTTCTGCAACATCATTGAGCTTCAACTTTCCCAGTTTCAATGATTCAGTATGGGATACTACCATTAAGCACCAGACAGATGCAATATTCTCCGGTACAATCGTCGACCTCACAGACAACCGTGAACGTAGTACGGGTAGAGTGTTGTATAATGCTCCAGTTCCGCTCTGGGACAAGAAGACGGGAAGCTTAGCAAACTTCACCACTCATTTCTCCTTCACCATCAAAAACTCTCCATACGCCAACTGCAGTGCAGACGGGCTTGTTTTCTTCCTTGCTCCCTATGGTTCTGTAATCGAGGGTATAATGGACAAAAAACGTGGAGCTGATGGATATGGAGGTGGTGGTCTTGGTCTTTTCTATGCCGCTCATATAGAAATCGAAACCCCAATCATTGCAGTCGAGTTTGATACTTTTGGGAATCGATGGGATCCAGATTCCAATCATATAGGTATTAACATCCATTCCATCGTATCTGTAAACACTAGCTCATGTAATAGTAGTCTTTGGGATTTGATGAGAACTAATGGTATCCCTTGGGAGGCTACGGTTTCTTATGATTCAAGTTCCCATAACTTGAGTGTTATATTGAGTTGTTCTAATAAATTTGTTTCAACTGAGATCTGTAGCCTTAACTATATTGTTAATCTGAGGGATCATCTTCCAGACAAGGTGACTATTGGGTTTTCATCAACCACTGGAGTAGGCTTCGAGCAACATCAGCTCAACTCCTGGGACTTCAGTTCGAGTTTGGTAATTGATAAATCGCATACTAAGATTGGAATGGTGGTTGGATTGGCTGTGGGTGGAGCTGCCATGATTATTATCTTGGGTTTGTTTGGTTTTTTCAGGAGGAGAAAGAATCAAGAAAATAAAGCAGATGATGAGTTGGTCCTCTTAGATGTGCCCACTGGACCTAGGGAGTTCTCTTATGCCGAATTGGCTGCAGCAACTAGTAATTTCGATGACAAACAAAAGCTGGGAGAGGGAGGATTTGGAGGCGTTTATAGAGGCTTCATGAGTGATCTCAACATTGATGTTGCTGTGAAAAGGATCTCTAAAGGATCTAGACAAGGGATGAAGGAGTATGCATCAGAGGTGAAGATCATTAGTCGATTGAGGCATAGGAACCTCGTACACCTTGTTGGTTGGTGCCATCAACGGAAAGAACTACTTCTTGTGTATGAGTTCATGCCCAATGGAAGCCTTGATTCCCATCTATTTCGAAATAGGGGTTCCTTGACATGGGAGTTAAGGTACAGGATAGCTCTTGACTTAGCCTCTGCATTACAGTATCTGCATGAAGGGTGGAATCAATGCGTCATCCACAGGGATATTAAATCCAGCAATGTAATTCTAGATTCCAACTTCAATGCTAAACTTGGGGATTTCGGTTTGGCTAGGCTTGTGGTTAATGAGAGAGGGTCACAAACAAGGACTCAAACAACCGATATAGCTGGTACCATGGGATACATGGCACCTGAATATGTCATTACTGGGAAAGCTAGCAAAGAATCTGATGTCTATAGCTATGGAATTGTTCTCTTAGAAATTGCTTGTGGGAGAAAGGCCATTGAGAAGATGGTTGACTCAAGTGAAATAAGTTTGGTAGAATGGGTTTGGGAACTCTATGGAAGAGGAAAACATCTGGAAGCGGCTGAACCAAGTCAAGGTATGGATCCTGAGAAGCAAAAAATAGAGTGCATGATTGTTGTTGGGCTATGGTGTGCTCAACAAGATTACAATCCCCGACCTTCTATTGGGCAAGCTATTAATGTTCTCAAATTGGACGCTCCACTGCCCATTCTCCCATTTCGTGGGGTGCCTGTTCCTTCACCATTCTCGATTACATAATCCCATGGTTGTGCAGAATGTGATACAAATCTACCGAACGTTTGTCCAGCAACTACGCTGCCACTGATTTCTGTGTGTTAAACAAGTCATCCCTTTAATCTTCTCCCTCGGCATCGATCTTGCGTAATACATGTTAAGCAGAATGTAATGTATTAAGTTTAAGATTGCAGTTCTCTCCCCCCCCCCCCCACCTCCACTTTCTTTTTTAATGTAATTTTTATTGCAGATATTTCTGGTTTTCTCTGTTGTAGTTAAAAGTTTTTTGATCTTTATGGAAATTTCTTGCTTACTACTTTTATAATTAAATCTATATTTACACAAATTTCCCTACTCAGATTTATTTTTTAAGATTCAAGCAATTTTTCATGTCTTACATCCCTAAATTTGCCCTACTCCTATTCTCTACCCTCCCATTTCAAAACCCACTCCGATGGCATTCCACTCCCACAATCTATCTCTCCGCATCTCAAACCACCACCACCATCTTTGACTCTGCCTTCCCCTCTACTGTAAGGTAACCCATTCAAATAAGTAAACCATTCGATATACCTTCGTTAAAAATTTGAACCTTGCTGAATTTACCAGTTCAATTTATTGCTTTCTCTTGGGATATCCCATATGATTGCCCCTCCAACCCTTGCCTTCCCCTCTCAATGGTCCCTGGTTGTTCTTCCTTTTGTTTGCACTAGATTTGTTTTTTTTTTTTTTTTTGAATTGTTGATCTGATTGTTCTTTGCAAGCTTCTTGTGGGACCTTTATTGTCTAGTTTCTTCCTCTTTTTGTGTCCATTCTTTCTTTTCTATGTACTATGTAGTGTAAATTACACATAAGGTATCTGATGAGGCATAATATGTCCCCTTCCTCGGCACGGCTAAAGCGTGTATGCAAACCTGAACAGGACTGACCCACTGCCTCGGCCCTCCATCAGACTGTGCCGCCGCCTTGGCCCTCCATCAGTCTGTGCTGCCGCCTCAGCCTTCCATCAGTCCGTGCTTCCACCTCGGCCCTCCATTAATCTGTGCTGCCACCTCGGCCCTCCAACAGGCCGTGCTGCCACCTCGGTCCTCCAACAGGTCGTGCTGCCACTTCGGCCCTCCATCAGGTCGTGCTTCCACCTCAGCCCTCCATCAGGCAGTGCTGCCACCTCGGCCCTCCATCAGGTCGTGCTACCACCTAGGCCCTCCATCAGGCCGTGCTTCCACCTCGGCCCTCCATGAGGCCGGGCTGCCACCTTGACCCTCCATCAGGCAGTGCTACCAGTCACCTCGGCTCGACCAACCTGTCACCTTGGCTCGGCATAGTCAAGTAAGGCACCCAGAAACGTGCACGCATCCACTCCTACATTCAAGGGACATGATCCCTGATCACGGGGGCTGGACTCTATCCACTACACGTCATCAGAGGCATCCACCCCTCTCATGACTTGCACCTCCAAGATCAAAGGGGAATATTCCCAGAACATGCCTTGGAACCCGGAATATTCCCAGAATCACAGAGCCACTCTCCTCAAGGACTCTACGCCTAAAATGGACTCTCCACAAACGCCTCTCCTTCTCTCTCCATCAACAGCCTATAAATACCAAGGTAAGCCTCCATCATGGAGGATCGATCAATCACTCCTTTTACAGGAAAAGCTCTCTTGAGCATCTGTTGTGGAAAGATCTAACTTAGGCATCGGAGAGTCCCCGTCAGGTCAGCCCGGCTCTCCCCTGTCATCTCTTTAGTGCAGGTTGGCTGGAGCACTAGGAACTGCAGGGAAGATCACCCGGTTAATTTTTTCCGCATCAGATTGGCACCGTCCATGGGAACTGGTTACAAAAAGTGACCTTGGACCAATGCAATTAAGGAATGAGAAGGTCGTTTCTTCTACGACAACATGAGTAAGATCCACCCGCGAGTTACCACTTGGACGTCCCCATTCACCACCAATGGCAGAGTAGGAGAATGTCTCAGCAGAGACCCCTCCACGGGGACCTTAGCAAACCAGGCCTGATACGCAAATAGAGCAGGGAGAGGGGAATCAGCGCGAGCAAAACCCTTACTTATCTCGCCATGTCCCATCATCCCCGGTAACTCAACCAAACATGGAAGAGCAGATGTAGAGCCTGTAGCTACAGGTATTAGCGACAAACACACTGGTGCAGGACTTCATACGTCAGTTCAGCTTGGCAGTTCCAGTGCCACGGACTAGTTCAGCTCAGCTGCCTAGGCCAGTTTTGGGCAGACAACTCAATGATGAATCTCCTGACATCCGTGTCACCCCTCAATCAACAGCAAGGAGGGGGCCGGCCAGAACGTCACGTACTGTTCGCTTGGTACCACCCCGCTCCCCTACCGAGGGGCGCAGGCAAGGTCCCATTCCAGCCCAGAATGGGAGAGCTCATCATTCTACTTGTCATTGGAGCCCAGAGACACATGATGTCCGCACAGAGAAGAACGATAAAATTCTCAGAGGACAGCTCGGCTAGATCAACCCCATGGGGGTCAGGACTCGGCCACCAGGCCGACCAGAGATTCACCACAGCAAGGTCAGGATCGGCCTGGTGGTCACCAAGGCCGAGGAAGAAGCCCCAGAAGAGGTGAAAGGGCACGACAATCCCCAGATCACTGAGCCGAAGTGAAAAGGGATGACCTGGAGAGCGGCATCTAGCACCTCACTGAGCGAGTAGAAGGAATGCAGAGGCAAAGGCACCCCGCCGACATAACTGTAACTCTGGCCCATAATGCACTATCTGACGAACTGATAAACGCCGTGTTGCCCTCAAATTTCATGATACCTATCTTTAATGGATATGACGGCACCTCAGATCCCTATAATCATCTACTGTATTATAGCTCGGCCATGACAGTTCATGGTAGGTCAGACACCGTTCTCTGTCGAGCCTTCATAGCCTCATTAAAAGGAGCAGCGCTGGTATGGATGTCGAACTCTTGGCCCTAGTCCATCTACAGCTATAAAGAGCTGACAAGAGTGTTCCTCATACGTTTCCAAGCAAGTATAAAGCAAAAGCAAACTATGCAAAACGTGATGAACAAGAGGAAGGGAGCAAGAGAGACTATAAGAGAGTTCCTTGACCAATTCACCAAGGTGACACTGGAGGTAAAAAACCTATCGGAAGGAGAGGTGTATAGCACGTTGTGCAACGGGGTAATGCACCCTGATCTGGTCCAGTCTCTGGCCCTTGACTTGCCAGAAACAATGCCTGAGCTGTTAAGACGATGCAATCAATACACCAACATGGAGGAAATCCTGGCCGCCAAAGGGATAGGTGATTAGTCGGAGAAGGAGAAGAAAAGGACTCTGAGATCTAGGGACAATTCTCGCGAGCCAAAGAAGAACATAACAGATCAGCCGCTTGACACTGATGAACCCAAGCGATATGAACTTGATTGTTCCCGAACAAACTTGCTCTTAGAGATCCAGGATCAGAAGCATTTTTGCTGGCCCAGGCCAATTACGGCTAAACCAGAGGAGAGGAACCCCAATCGGTACTGCCGATACAACCGAGACCATGGGCATAACACTAAAGATTGCAAGTCTCTAAAATGGGAAACTGATGAGCTCATCAAGGCTGGATACCTTAACAAGTATTTGAAGCATAAATATGGAGAGAACTAGCCCGATCCGAGAAGAAATGATGCAAGGCCGAGCCGAGATAGGGCTGAGCCGCCGAAGGAACCAACCATGGACCAAGCTGACACGTACGATAACCAACCAGTGGATCTAACCATTCTAACAATCATGGGCGGACCCACGGCGAAATCAGTCAGAAAAGCCAAAGCACACGCGCGGTTCGTATGCATCACGGAACAACCTGTTTAGTCTTGTGGATTGTATATTGTCAGCACCTTAGCTTCCATATCTCAGTTATTCAATTTTATCCATGGAGTGGATTAGATTCTATTTTGAAGCAATGTATTTGTCCCAAGTGCATACCACACATCAATATACTATGAAGCTTCTCCCAAATATATGGCTCTTCTAAGGAAACAAAGACCTTAACAACTAAGGCATAAAGACAGGCTACAACTCAGCAACATTTAAGACTGAGCTACAGCTCGGCATCATCTAAAATCAAGGTACAAGCTTGGCAGCATCTAAGACCGTTCTTAAGCTCGACACTATCAAGTCCAGACCCTAGTTTGGCAACTCAAGCCCTTACGTATTAAGCATGCAAGCCCGAGCCCCGACTTGGCACCTTAAGCTCTTATGCATTAAGGCAGGCAAGCCCGAGCACGGCTAGGCACCTCAAGCCCTTACGCATTAAGGCATTCAAGCCCGATCCCCGGCTCGGCACCTTAAGCCCTTATTCACTAAGGCACACAAGCCCGAGCCTCGGCTCGGCACATCAAGCCCTTACGCATTAAGGCATACAAGCCCGAGCCCTAGCTAGGCACCTCAAGCCCTTACACACTAAGGCATGCAAGCCCGAGCCCCAGCTTGGCATCTCAAACTAAGGCACGCAAGCCTGAGCCCTGGCTCGGCACATCAAGCCCTTACGCATTAAGGCACGCAAGCCCGAGCTCCGGATCGACACATCAAGCCCTTACGCATTAAGGCATTCAAGACTGAGCCCCGGCTCGGCACCTCAAGCCCTTACTTACTAAGGCATGTAAGCCCGAGCCCCGACTCGGCAAATTAAGCCCTTACGCATTAAGGCATTCAAGCCCAAGCCTTGCCTTGACACCTTAAGCCCTTACACACTAAAGCACACAAGCCCGAGAATGGCTCGGCACCTCAAGCCTGGTGAAACCCGAACAGTAGCACTGACATATAACCACATACTATCAGATATCAGATGATCACAGAAATGTGAAATAAAGATTAGTCCTTGATAGTAAGATCGCTGACCTGGTAGCAGCAGACAGATATACAATAACCATACCGTGCCCTGTCCCAAGATCGGAACTTTACTCTAATACCAGTGAAGGAATCTAATCTTTATCGTACTGGGGAAGTGGCTTAGGTCTTGTACAACACAAGAAGATTGAAAGAGAAAAAGAAAAGAAAAGGATGAACAGGGATTTTGGGTTCCAATGAGAGAGATGGAAGGATCATTCACTATGTATCTTCCCCTTAGAAATTTCTTTGGTGAAACCCGAACAGTAGCAGTCACCTCGTCACCTACACCATTGGACTTAATGGTGTAGCTAAATGGTGTACACCTAGAATAAACCGTATAAATTTCTTTACCCTTCCCCTAATCATATGGCATTTGTCAACGCCAAATTCCATACATCGTTGTTTCTTCTAAAAGTGGGCAATGGACATGGTCAAAGACTCAAAGTTGCAATCACCGCAATCGAGGCAAACTCTTGCTGTTGATGTTTATTAAATTTAATTTAATTTAAGAAAAAAAGACAAAAGGTAGCTTTGATTTTGTTTCTATTGTTTCTGTGTCTAGAAATAATAAAAACGATTTTTTCTATTTTTGCGCTAAGAAAGGATTTTTAGAATTGCAAAAAGGTGTTTGATTTTTCTGTATTCTAAAACGTTTTCAATAGTGTAGTTGGGTTAAAGACACGAGCGAAGGTACGAGTTGGAGTTGCAGGTATGCGTCGTGGAGATGAGTTTCAGAAGGATCAAGGTAGTTCAGAACTGTGAGCTTCACACAGCTAGGTTGGAATCGCCACTTCTAAATGCGAGAAGTTTCAACAATGGATTGGGGTAGGTTGAGTGAAATATTGAGTTTTTCATAATTTTTGTCCCTCCCAATTGTTTCTAGAAACATAAACATAAATCTAGCTTGTTTCTCCATTCTTGTTCATAGACACAAAAATAGAAATAAATTTCTATTTCTATTTCTACTTTGAAAAACAAGTGAATCGAAACTGAAAAATCAAACGATATTTTTTGTGTTTTTTCGTTTCTGAGCACAGAAAAATGGAAAAACACTTTTCTGGAAGCAAAATCGAATGGGCCTTAAGTTTTCCTTAACGGCTTAATGAACGTGTAAAAGTCTAAACGTTTGGTGGGACCCACAAGCTGTCCCTCAAACAACCCGTTTTTTCTCGGTTGGTTCTACAAAAAGAAAAAATTTATTGTGGCACTTTGTCGTCTAAAAGGAATTTTAATTTCTATTTTACCCTTTCATTTATCGTAAAACAAAAATTAAACACCAATAATAGAGTATGGATCAAGTGTTCATACGATCCTAATCCACACAGATCGTACGAGAACCAGAGAACCTAATCCGCACTCATAACCGCTCAATGCTTTCATCTCCTAGTCGCTTCTTCTCGTTTTCTTCTGACGCCTCCCATCTCTCCATGGACTGATTTCCAGGCCTTTTAATTGTCTTACTCAGTTGAATGACCAGGCACCTGCAAAGTTTATTCACTTCTTTTCTCAAGCTCAGCCAAATCCAAGAACCCTTCAACATCTCACGACTGTAACAAAAATAAGCTTTTGTTCCTCTTACAGGGTCAACGATGGTTGCATCAAGCAATATGAAGACAGAAGTCTTACCAGAAATAAATATGATAAATTTGTTTTATTACAATTCAGTGGGGTTGGGTTAGTTTGGGATAATGGTAACACGACCAAGTCCCACGTACGGATAGCGTAGCAGCGACGTTCCTACTACCGTGGTAGCAGTGAAATTTTTTCCGTCTGATTATTCCACAAAATTTTCATGTTACCCATAGGTAGCAGGAATGTTCTTGCTGTCAACCATAGCATGCCTCGAAATGGAATCTTGCACGGCTATTTTGAAAATACTAAAATCTAAAGTGTTATTTAAGAACCCATAGAAAAAGGAGAATGGATCACCAACACCTGTCCTTTTTTGTTCTCAGATATACCCATCTTTATCCTTGTAATGGCAGAAATTGAGACAAGTGTTGATCGTTGACTTGTACGATCAGGTGATCCTACGAGCAGCAGATTCTTTCTTTAGGAAAAGGGGATTATTCCAAATTAATCCATGTCATTGTGGACCAAACATTCCTAACAACAATGTAAAAAGAGATTTTTTTTCCACATTGACCGTAGAGTGTAAACTGCTTCTTGGGTTAACATATTTTATTTATGAGAAAATGACATGAAAACCAGCAGGATACATTGGCATCAGGAAAGCTAGTTTATATGTTTATATGGATCATTAGATTAAATAGATTAAATCTATGTCATTAATTAGGTATAGTGTGTATATAGCTATGATACTCTCTTGCAACTCCTTGCAACTCCTTTCCCTCCTATCCTCCCGTCTCTTTCCCTTCTTCTTCATCTTCGTCAAGATGTGCGAACTCCCTTCCCTCCTCCACCACCAGCTTCGGTTCTCCCTCCCCTACGGCTTACGCTACAAGGATAAGGGACTAGAAGAATATCCCTCGTATCCTCCCGTCTCTGGCGCGAGCTCCCTTGCCCTCCTCCACCTCCGGCTCTCTTCCTGCGCGAGCTACTATGATCATCACTAGAAGGAAAAAAAAAAAAAAAAACGATAGGACATTGTAAAGCCAATTAATAACATTTGATTCATGTTTAAGAAACAAAAAAAATGCCCCAGACCATCAATCGTCATTTTAATACACAAACAAGAATGGAAAACATCAGTGAGTAAAACAGAAATTTACAAAATACCTCCAAAAGCGAGGGTTCAGAACGATCAAAAGTCTGCAAAATTTTTTTGGCCACCGATCTGAAATAACAGGAGATAGGAAAACGTAACAAAGGAATAACCGATTCAGACTCAGATCACACAGTAATTACAGTTAACAAAAGGAAATTGGCGAAGAAATCAAGGACAGGAGAAGAGAAAGGAACCTTGAAAACAGAATTTGATATTGATGAAGAAGAAAAAGCAATATTCGGTTACCGAAACAGCTTTCAGTTCTGATGATCCAAGGAAACCTCCGGTGAGGCGGCGGGGACAAACAAATTTTGGAATCGCTCATCTTTCTCTCCCACCAGTCTCTCCAAGAAAACCTTCGTTTTTGGCTTCACGTCGCCTCACATCTTCATTGACAACGTCAACACTGTAGGGACTTGGCATTCCATGTCTTTGAGGTCTTTTTCGACCGCGTTCAGAGAGGAACAAGATACATTTGGACTGATTCAAGTACCCTCCGACAAGTTTGTATTTTTTCGATGGCGTTCAGGGAAGAACAAGATACATTTGAACCGATTCTTAATCCTACGATTAAAATTCCGCTAGGTCTCTGATGTGTCCCGACGGTTTTCCTATACCTCTCCCTTTATTTATTTATTTAGATCTTAATCGTGGCAGGTAGAAGGAGAAAATTTCAAGGAAAATGAGAGGGGAGAAGGGAGGGTTTCCTGGCAAGTGGTTTTTTTTTTTTTTTTCTTCTTGAAGATGATTTGTTTAATAGGTTTGAAGTATGGGAAGAGATCAAAAATCCAAGGAGAAAAGGAGAGAACAAGAATACTAGGTTTTAAATTTCGACCAAGGCAAGTCTCTGCAACTTGAATCTGGATAAAGGAATTGGCATCCAAGGTTCAGCTACAAACCTTAAACCGAAATCATGGCTCGTATCTCATCTGGGAATTGGCATCTCCAATCTCCAATGGGTAACTTCATTCTCTTTCAGATCTCATTACATTTCTTGCTTTTATTACCCATTCCTGCAACATCATTGAGCTTCAACTTTCCCAGTTTCAATTATTCAATATGTAGTACTAACGTCACGCTCAAGTTAGATGCAACACCCTCTGATAAATTCATCGACCTCACAAGAAACCGACAGGATCAATCCAGTACTCATAGTATGGGTGGAGTGTTGTATAATGATCGAGTTCAGCTCTGGGATAAGAAGACCGGAAACCAAACCAACTTCACCACTCAATTCTCCTTCACCATCAGAAATTCAGACTACAACGACTGCCTCTACCCTTGGAGGACTTTCTGCATTGGAGATGGGCTTGCTTTCTTACTTGCTCCCTATGATTCCTTAATCCTCGATATAAGCCAGAATAATACAGGAGCTGATGGATATGGAGGTGGTGGTCTCGGTCTTTTC
Organism: Macadamia integrifolia; assembly: GCF_013358625.1. NCBI lineage: Eukaryota > Viridiplantae > Streptophyta > Magnoliopsida > Proteales > Proteaceae > Macadamia > Macadamia integrifolia. Next base: position 25,570,141 of record NC_056557.1, on the reverse strand, counting down.
TACGGCATAGCTACAGGACCCAATACTTCCAACATTGCAGTGGAGTTTGATACTTTTCAGAATGAATGGGATCCAGATAATAGTCACATAGGTATCAACATCTTTTCAGTCGTATCTCTGAAGAAGATCTCATGTAATGGTAGTCTTTGGAATTGGATGAGAGAGAATTCTAGGCCTTGGGAGGCTTCCATTGGTTATGATTCAAGTTCCCACAACTTGAGTGTTGTATTGAGTTGTTCTAATAAATCTGATTCTCATGAGATATGTAGCCTTGACTATATTGTTAATCTGACTGATTATCTTCCAGAACAGGTGACTATTGGGTTTTCTGCAGCCAATGGATTGGCCTACGAGCTACGTCAGCTTAACTCTTGGCAATTCAGTTCGAGTTTGGAAGTTGAAAATTCGAATGAAGGAGGTGTGGCCCCTGCGCCCGAGCCAGAGGGGGGCATATCCATAAGAAAAAAGATAGGAATCGCAGTGGGCGGCGCTGCCATGATCATGATTACAGTCCTGGGTTTGTTTTTGTTTTTCAGGTGGAGAAAGAACAGAGAAAATAGAGCAGATGATGATGTGGTCTTGGACGTGCCAACCGGACCTAGGGAGTTCTCTTATGCCGAATTGGCTGCAGCGACTAGTAACTTCGATGACAAACAAAAGGTGGGAGAGGGAGGATTTGGAGGCGTTTATAGAGGAGAGGCTCAACATTGATGTTGCTGTGAAAAGGATCTCTAAAGGATCTACACAGGGGATGAAGGAGTATGCATCAGAGGTGAAGATCATTAGTCGATTGAGGCATAGGAACCTCGTACACCTCGTTGGTTGGTGCCATCAACAGAAAGAACTACTTCTTGTGTATGAGTTCATGCCTAATGGAAGCCTTGATTCCTATCTATTTCGAAATAGGGGCTTCTTGACATGGGAGTTCAGGTACAGGATAGCTCTTGACTTAGCCTCTGCATTACAGTATCTGCATGAAGGGTGGAATCAATGCGTCATCCACAGGGATATTAAACCCAGTAATGTAATTCTAGATTCCAATTTCAATGCTAAACTTGGGGATTTCGGTCTGGCTAGGCTTGTGGATAATGAGAAAGGGTCACAAACAAGGACTCAAACAACCGATATAGCTGGTACCATGGGATACATGGCACCTGAATATGTCATTACTGGGAAAGCTAGCAAAGAATCTGATGTCTATAGCTTTGGAATTGTTCTCTTAGAAATTGCTTGCGGGAGAAAGGCCATTGAGAAGATGGTTGACTCAAGTGAAATAAGATTGGTAGAATGGGTTTGGGAACTCTATCTCAGAGGAAAACATCTGGAAGCGGCTGACCCATGTCAAGGTATGGATCCTGAGAAGCTAAAATTAGAGTGCATGATTGTTATTGGGCTATGGTGTGCTCAACAAGATTACAATCCCCGACCTTCTATTGGGCAAGCTATTAATGTTCTCAAATTGGACGCTCCACTGCCCATTCTCCTATTTCGTGGGGTTCCTGTTCCTTCACTATTCTCGATTACATCATCCCATGGTTCTACAAAATGTGATACAAGTCATACCCAACACTTGTCCAGCAACTACGCCGCCACTGATTTCTGTGTGTTAAACAAGTCATCTCCTTCATCTTCTCCCTCGGCATCTATCTTGCGTAATACATGTTAAGCAGAATGTAATGTATTGAGTTTAAGATTGCAGTTCTCCCCCTCCCCCCTCCCCCTCCCCCTCCCCAACCCCAACCCCAACCCCAACCCCTTTTCTTTTTTAATGTAATTTTTGTTGCAGATGTTTCTAGTCCACGTATGAGAATCATTTTCTTACTGTTTGTTATGTATATATTAAATCCACTTAGTGAAAAGACCAAATGAATGAAGAGAGAGAGATGTGTTACTGTATGAGGACTTGATCTAAACTCATTTCACATGGCATTTGTCAATACCGAATTCCATGCGTGGTAGCAGTAGCTTCCTAAAGGGACGGATGAACATAGTCAAAGTTAGTAAACATCTTGCCATTAATGCTTACCGACTTTGATCAAATTTCTTAAATTGGGACTCACAAGCTTTCTCTCTCTTCAGACCTCTCGTTATTTATCAGTTGGTCACAAAATTTTCATGCTACCTGAGTAGCAAGGATGTTCCTGTTGCCCACAATAGCATTAGTTGAAATGAAATCTTGCTGGGTTATTTTAAAAGATAAAAGAAATAGAAATCTGGTATTAATGAACCCATAGAAGGGGATTTTGGATTAATGCATGCTATTATGGGCCAAACATGGATCCGGCTCCTCTATGGCCCGGCGTGCTGTACAGTGCACATCCGACAGCCAGGACCACCTGGACATGCACCTCAAGGTAATCCTGGCCGTTGGATGTGCGCCATCCACAATGCCGTGCCGAACATTCCTGGCAACCCATATAGCAGGAAATAGGAAATAGGTAAGAAACGGAAAAGGTGGGAAAAAACTATTTCTATGACTTTTGAAAATATTTCTATGTAACACGAAACTGAAACCATCGATACTGAACTTAATGGTTTGGTTTCAGTTGGGCTCATTTGCAGACCGAAACTGGACCAAGCTGAAATTTTTTTATACCTGTGTGTTTTGTGTCTTCTATTTCGATTCAATTTATTTCTTATTTATTATAAAACATTATTTCTTGCTTCCAGTGGCATTGTTGTAAATAAGAAAATATTTGTTAGCTTAGTTTTTATTCTACTATTTAATTTGTTTTGTTGACCCGGACTTGACCTGTACAAATCAAAAACCGATGAGGCAAATCCAAACATAAGGAAATGGACTAGATTGTCCCTATCCTTTACGATGGGCTTCATTGCTTTTGTCTTTTAAGCCCATGTGGGCTTTTGAATCTTAAGTTGTATTGACATGTTGGAATGTCATTTGTTTTCTGTTGTCCATTTGGGCCTGAGATGTAACACTTAATGGGCTTTTGTTACCCTTTCAAATGTTGTAATTTCCCTCCTCTTTCTTTCAATGCATTTATTACTTTTATATATATATATATATATATATTCTAATCCTACCAAGAAAAGCCAAATATTGGCAATTGGTGACTTGAAGCTTTATTCTCTCAAAGCTTCAATTAAGTTCCTTTTATGTTCTGCTAATTATATTGCACAAAAAAAAAAAAAAAAAAAAAAAAAAAAAAAAAAAAAAGAAGAAGAAGAAGAAGAAGAAGAAGCAGAAGAAGAAGAAAGAAAGAATGAAAAGAAAAGAAAAGAAAGAGATCTACAAATTATAAGGATTAGATCGACAATATATTGCTCTACCGTTATACATGGGTTCGCAACAATATGCATATTTTGATTCAGATTCTACTATGTAGATTCAAGGAAAATTTTCCATTGATTGCGGTGAAATTCACTATGCGATCTAAGGGTCGTAGATCCCACCTCCCCACCATCAAGTGGCCTTGAGGGTGTGCGGTGAAAGGATTCATGGTCTTAGGGAAATTGTTAGATCAAACACTAAGAAATACAAAAATAAATAGACAAAAGATCTGCACGACACAAAGATTTAACAAGGTTCACACACCAAGGTAGTATGCTAAGTCCTCGGGGCTAAGAAGAAGATGTTTCATTATGCAAAAGAGAAATTACACCAAAGTAGCAACGAGAAAACTCGTCTTGAAACCCTAGCTTGAAAAATCCCCAAAATACAATGACCTTTCTCAACATGACAACAGTACATTATACACTCCAAGTAGCGGGTCGGCCCATCGAATCACAATCGATCTGGTCAAACCATACAGTGGCGTAGCCCCATACAAGATCAATGTTGGACTATCAGCCCAACCCCTCTGCTTCCATCACAGATCTCAGAAAAAACTTCCTATTCGGGTCGCCACCAAAATATGTCGGGTCGGGTCAATCTTCAAAACGGGTAAAAAATTTAAGGCAAACTTAACAAATCTCAACCTTGGCTTGAATTCTCCTCCAACAAAGAAACAAATAGTTAAAATCTTTATCTTCTCCAATAGCCCTCTAAAGGGCTGAACTCAAACACGGCAAACACTAAATAAATTCAAACAATGCTCGAACTTGCCAATACACAAAGGCTTAATCAACATATCAACAGGATTGTCTTTAGTACCAATCTTCAACACTTGAATATTATCTTGAGCAATTATCTCTTTGATGAAATGATACCGAACATCAATGTCCTTCGTCCTCTCATGATACGTCGGATCTTTAGTAAAGTGAATAGCACTATGGCTGTCACAATGGACAATAGTCACCCCATGATCCATGCTGAGTTCTCCCAACAAACCTCTAAGCCAAATAGGTTCTTTAATTGCCTTAGTCATTGCCATATACTTTGCTTCAATAGTAGATAATGCAACCAAAATATGCCGTGTCCCAACCCCTCTGCTTCCATCATAGATCTCAGAAAATCTTCCCATTCGGGTCGCCACCAAGATATGTCGGGTCGGGTCAATCTTCAAAACGGGTCAAGAATTCAAGGCAAACTTAACAGAAACTCAGTCATTCAGTTAATTTTTTTGTTGTTCAAAACATGATGTAGATTCATTCTATTTTTTTGGTGAATAGAAATATATTATTAGATAGAAAAAATACAGAGGCAATGAGAGGGAAAATCTCTACCAAAACAGAAACACAAAAGAAAAAAGCAAGGGAACCAAAGATGATGGTCTAAAAATCATAACGCAAGAATAGTTAGAGGAGCCAAATCTGAAGATATCTAAAAGACATTGTAAAGCTATTCCAAGGTTTAACCAAAACCTCACTGAAGTTTGAAGGAATTATAAAATTATATTATCACATCCATTATCTAGCTAATGTCTTAAAGATTTGAATTGGACCCAAGGAGTGTTTTGTGAAGTTCATTTTCTCCCACTTTATTTAACATTTTCATCCACATTGGAGAGGGTTTGTTACTTTCCTTTTATATTTATACTCTTTCTTTCCTTCGAAAAAAATTTGGCTGCTACCTGAGTTGTTGCAACCCCTTGCTGGCAGCCAAATAAATGGTATATTCACTTCCCCCCTAAGGTTCACAAATACCCTCTTAGGTTATAGTATTTTAGCATAAACCCTTTTAGATTCCATTTCTTTTGGCTGCCATAGGGGTTGTAGTTACTTGGCTGCAACCCAGGCAGCTCCTAAATTTTGTCCCTTTCCTTCATGCATCCTAGAATGACAGACAAATTATACTTACTGCCAACAAGGTCGGTAGCCTAGTGGAAGGAAGCTCTTATCCCATCACCGCTCAAGTCGACAGATTGTGGTTTTGAGTCGACATGCCCCATTATCTTTTATTGGCCTTGCGAAAACGCTACTTGCCGTATAGAGGCTTCAACCTGAAGGCTATATTCACCACCATGGAGCACCCTTTTTTCCTAGAAGAAAACAAATTGTAGTCTCAGGGTGCTACTTATACTCATTGAATCTAGACAGTTTTTATGGCCTGCAGTCGGCAGCATGAATCTTATACTGTCGTGGCCTATCTTTCTCCCACCTCTGCCTTGCAGCTTTGTGACTGCCAAATTTTCTTCTCTACTTTTCTCTTTTGCATGTTTTCTTTTCTATTTTTTTTTATTGTTCAAATGACATGATAACTTAGTCATGAGATTTTTGTTTTTTTCCCCTTAAGATGAGATATACCTTCGTGCATTAGTGCACTTTTTTTATCCACTTGAATGGCTGAAATGCTTGAAATAATTTACACAGGCCCAAAGCTGCCTAATTCACGGATCAGAGTTTGGGACCATTAGAACTTGGTGGCCTGGATCTTATTGTTCCATTTAATCTTTTAGTGTCAAAACCAGACTAGATTTCCTAACAAAGAGGTTGGAAATAATTAAGACAATCCCCTCGACCCCTACCCAAAGGAAAAAAAAAAAGAAGCACTGCCAAATCTGCTAATCTTTCTTATTAGTTAGACACTTACAGAAATCCTAACCCTTCATATAATTAAAATATAATGTTATTGAGACGGTAAGGTTGTTACATTGCGACCTAATGGTTGTGGGTTAGAATGGGGAAACAACCTCTTAGCTAAGCCAGGGAATGTAGGGAAAGAGATAAGCCTAAACAAACATTATGACTCTCCTCAAACAATGCAATGGCAGAAGAAGCATCGTGCACTATATCCAATTTTCCTAAGGCCTACATTTACCAAAAACAGTCCACTTGTTCTTGTTATGTGGTCTCCAACCATGACCTCATGAAAACCGAATGTCACTAGTATCATCCACATTTAGAGAGGCCCCCAAAAGGAACTATAAAACTGACCATGGACTAGGTGTAGTTTGTGATTATTTATTTATTTTTGATAGAAAGATAGTTTTCCTTCACTGGTGGTTGAACGATGGGATGACCCTCGATAATCCATTGACCGTAGCCTTAGGAAAACTTGATCCTTATGATTAAGCCCTATGATAGCCTGACCCAACGATGGGATGACCCTTGATAATCCATTGACCGTAGCCTTAGGAAAACTGGATCCTTATGGTTAGGCCCTATGATAGCCTGACCCAATATATATTGTAATTAATATTTTGAAACCCATTTTCAATATTTGAGTGGATCTGCGAAGATGGACTTTAGAAAGAGACATTTTAAAAGATAGGTTATGCCTGTAGCTACCACACAGAGGGATTGAGCTTCTCCCTCTCCCCTAACCAAGTATGCAAACTCGTCCAGGTTCATTGGATATAAAGCTAGACAATAGCCTTCAATTCAGTAGCGTATCTTTTGCAGGAATAGTATAAATAGAGACCAATACGGCTCTCTCTCTTCAGTATGGATCAAAAGTACACAAAGGCACGTTTGGTGCCCCTGGAGTTCCTCTATTCACTTCAGCCAATGTTTGTTCGCGACACAACTTGCATAGCTGAAGTGTTTGGAGGAACTCTTGGTGCCACCAAACAATATTTATTCGTATATGTGGCTCTTTGGAAATTGAGGAGCTCTACAAGATTTTTCCACTGTCTTTCTTCTCATCTAAACGTTTTTTTATGGAAAAAGAATGCTACTTGACTGTGTGCACTTACGCCTCTGGTTGCTCTATAATTGGCCTATGTACTGGTGCAGTAGTCACATGACCGGCTAGCAATCCTCTCTTGACTTTATGGATGGCATTCATGTCCTCGCTGCCTTCCTATGTATGCTATTGTTTATTCATGTATGTCTACTCTCTCCTTTCTACATTTTTTCGGTTTTTTTTTTTTTTTAGCATTCTGGGTCCATCATAACCCTCCTTGCTTGTTGATAGTTGATTAGGTTTTAGTGCAAGTCAAGAGTTCAATCATATAACGATATATATGCTTTTCTTCATAATTGACATTGGTTTAATGGAATTTCTTGTTTTGGCCTTCTATGGCTCTGAATCCCTTATGTTAACGTAATGACTCTACCAATATATAAATCCATTGGGCAACACAGGTGCAGCAGTGAAGATGCGAAGGTGATAATGGCCATGCCAAAGGTGGATAGGTACTTTGATTTTGAGTGGTTTACTTGGCCTCATGGCTTTATCTAGTATTCTTTCATTATTTCTGTTATAACGTTCTTTGTTGGTTCTTAGCAAGAAAAAAGGAAGATACGAAAGGTAGTATAGAGGGATGTTCTCATGATTTATTTGGTTGAGAGGTCATGTATGTAAGATGATGCTTTTCTTCATAATCGACATTGGTTTAATGGAATTTCTTGATTTGGCCTTCTATGGGTGAAACCCTTATGTTAAAGCAATAACTCTACCAATATGTAAATCCATTTGGCAACACCGTGCAGTAGTGAAGATGCGAAAGGTGATAATGGCATACTAAAGGTGGATAGGTACTCTGATTTTGAGTGGTTTCCTTGGTCTTATGGATTTATCTTGTATTCTTTCATTATTTCTATTACTAAAATTCTTTGGATGTCTTTGCTACATGAAGAATTTAGTTTAGATGCTCAGGGAAGAGCAAGATTCAGATTCTACTAGTTTTGGTCTTTCTCCTACTAATGGCCATACCAAAGGTGGGGGTTTAGGCTAGATTTTTTTGTCCTCTAATTTTCTGAGTTTATTTATCTTTTTGTATATTCTTTTATCTTTTAATACAATTGACCATTTAGCAAAAAAAAAAAAAAAAAA
>NC_056557.1:25549278-25562002 GCF_013358625.1 Macadamia integrifolia | reverse complement strand
AAAAAAAAAAAAGTTCTTGGTTGATTATTAGCAAGAAAAATAAAAAATGCGAATGGTATAGTATAGAGGGATGTTCTCTTGATTTATTTGGTTGAGAAAGCATGTATGTAAGATGATGCTAATTGATTGATGGTATATGTTAAGGAGCTGTAAATTTTTGGTTACAAATCCTAAACATTTTTGTTAATAGATAGGCCTCAAGGAGACCTCTTAAATGTGAGGTTTTGGTCCTTGCCAACTAAGCTACCCTTTGGGGTAATCCTAAACTTTTCAATTTGCAAGAAAAATAAGCAACTGAACGAGAAATTCACATGGGGTGAGAGAGAGAGAGAGAGAGAGAGAGAGAGATTGCCTGAAGAAGAATCTAGTCTACTTGGAAATCAGCAAGGGTTTCACCCTTGGATGGTTTGAGCCTTCGATCATAGAATGTGTAAGCATCTCATCCCTAATTTTCATTTGTAGAAAGAGTGGCATGAATACCAGAAAAGGTGAAGACGATGGGGGAACACCTACTGGTGGCTTGTTCACCATCGTTTCCACTCATCAGCGGAAATAGAAATGGCTTGAGTGACCAGAGGTGAGCGCAACTTATGAAGAAGAAGTGTCACTGTTGCTATGGATGATGCTATATGTCATAGAGGTATTCTCCGCGCCTCCAAATGTGTGTTATGTGTTACTAATTCTGAACTTTTGGCCACATTTTCTTTGAGTGTAGTTTCTCGATCCTTGAAAATTTGGGGCAGGTTTGTTGAATGCTTTGGGTTCACATGGCAACAACCACATGATATTGCAACTTTGGCATGGTAGTGGAAAGAAAAGTAGTGGTATGATGTTGAAAATCCCATAGATACCAGCTTTGTGACTATTTCTTCGAACATCTAGATGAAAAGGAATGCTAGGTTTCACAAAGAAGGGCATAGACCTTCTTGCTCGATCCATAGATTGGTCTGCCATTATCTAAGAGAGCTGAACTTTTCTTTGAATGTTCTGGTGTAGTTTGTTTTTGAATTATGTAGCAGGAGATTGGGTATATCTCTTATGTAGCGGTTGAATAGGCTCATTTTGGAAATCAATTGTTGTAAACTTGAAGTTCAGTGGGTGAAACTAAATGTAGATGGGTGTTCCCTGGGGAATCCTGGTAGGGTGGGTACAGACGGCTTATTTCATGATCATTCGGGGAGGGTATTATCTTCTTTTAAGTTCTATATTGGAAATGATATCAGCTATGGTTCAGAATTTGCGAGCTTAATATGAGGGATTCTAGTGTGCCAAAGATATGGGGTAGAGCGGCTTTGGATTGAATGTGACTCCGTTGTAATTGTCATATCAGTTTAATCTCAATACATTTTGTGGTTTTTGACTTAAGAATGTTTATTTCTGTAGACGTACCTTAACTTGGTTATATGGTAGATCACTCACTGCTTCATGGAAGCGAACCCAATTGCGGATTTCTTGGCGAAGGATGTGGTGAATTAGGACTTTCTTCGGACTTGATTTTTTTTCCCCTTGCACAAATCTAAAGAGCTTTCTATTGATGCAAATTTCTGAATGAGATTTAGATTTCAAAGATAAGGTTAGTGTAAACACCCAATTTTGTCAACCGCTCCCAGAAATGATGATTCATAGGATGTGGGTGAGATTTACGCTTTCTTTCAAAGGAGAACTTTGCATTTCCAAATGACCCAGATCCAACTCAAAACCCCAACTTGTTATAAAACCCTAATCTAGCTTGAAATCCTAATCGAACATGAAACTCTAATTCAACATGGGACCCTTATATAGTCAAATCATGCCCGATCTCGTAGCATCTGATATCAGCCCACTATATATTGATGAATTGTTTTTAAGTACTCTCTGATGGTGTGAGAATGACATGAAGAAGAATTTCCCAAAATTTCCCAGTTTGCAATAGGATAAAAGATCCTTTCTTTCGAATCTCAAGCTTTTTTGAGAAGAAAATGAGCTCAACACCCATGACATTCTATTATTTCTTTCATACCAGATATGAAAGGGAATCAGTAAGAAAATGGTTAGTCACACCTCCTTTAAAGGAATAATGTTTGCTTTAGAGGACCACCACCGCACTAGCTCTGGCGATGATGTTGGATGTGGCCAACCAATATAGAAAACCTGAAAGAAAGCACTCCATAGATAGCATGCAACTGGACAATCTAGAAAATTATGGAACAATCTCTCAGATTGCCTCATACACAATGAACATCGAGATGCTAAAGGAATACCCTTGCTAGATACTAGGTCATCAACTGGAAGCTTACCATTAATAAATCTCCAACCAAAGAGAGAGTGCATAGATTGTAGATGCTTCTTCCCAATCAAGGGGAGCCACATAGGCCTCATCCCTTTGAATGAATTGATTATGATGCCAATTTAATGCCAAAATCCTCTGAAGTAAAAGCACAACATACTTGCCTATTAGGAAAGGAGGTATTAGGTAGTGGAATGGATTTCACCACACTGAATTTCTCCTTTAAAATTGCAGATGAAATTTGAGGCAAGCATCAAACTCAATCACAAATAATATCCGCCACCTTAGCACTAAAGCCATGGAAGAGAGACTGTTGCAACCCAATGTCTACAGCAATCGACTCATTGTTTACCCACTTGACATGTCAAAAATCAATAGAAGTACTATTCCAAATAATCCAACCGTCATTGGCCTCTACATCAATCCTTCCTTATACCCTACCAAATTGATTAATAACACCGGACTATGGCCTTCCATTAAGGTTTAGATACTTTGCTCTCATAAACTTTCCAAAGAAAGATTGATCATTCTTCATAGCCTAACAAAGCTTACAAAGGATGGCCTTATTCACATCCCGCAACCTCCTTACACACAAACCACCCTCCTATATAGGTTTACAAAACATATCCTATTTAACAGTAATCTCGTTTCTTGTGCCAGTATTCTCAAGGTTGGTTTGGGATTCGAATCTAAACCAGTTTCACAGAGACATGCTTTTCATGAATGCTAAAGTCTGGTCACCATCTCTGGAACCTGATAGCTGACCACCGATGTTTGACAAGGCTTCTCCTCCAAGTGTTAGCCATATCACACTCATGTTCAAATTGGAAAAGGATAAATCCCTTCCCCATAGGTGCTAAAGACACCATACCCTTGAGACTCCAAACATCTTTGTCCTCCTTTCGAATGTCATCCATTGTTATGGGTAAAAAATTTGTACATCCAATAAGAGAGAATCGAAATCCATTCAATCTCTCTTTATACGCATTCTGTGGGATTGTGATCTTCGTGAAGGATCCAGAATGAATAAGGTCTGGTAGGTAATCAACATCGGGTAACACACCCCCCACCACACTATTCAAGTATTAGTTAAGGTACTCACCAATGAAGGGTGTACCCGAATCATTGTCCGTCTCTCCTCCACTTGTTGAGTAGTTTCCTCCAATCCAACAGAAACAGTCGCAACCGCTGAGCACAAAGAACTGGAGAAATCAAGAGCTGCTGCCCAAGATTAGGCAGTAGAGACCTGCCTGGATCTTGGTTGTCACCTAGAACCCTAGCCACTGCCACCTCCGAGCCTCTCTGTCCTTGATTCATTCTTTTTCACCAACCAATTTTCCTTTCCAAGATACGACTCTTTATATCTCTTTTAGGGACTAAAATAATGTGATTCAGCAGCTATTGCCATTTCTTTAAATACATGAACAATTCCTTGGTTTATGCTTTAGAATTGGATGTTTCTTCATCCATTTTTAAATTCAAATCAAGTGGAAACTCACAAATGCTTTCAAGAAGCCAACCCCATCGCAGATTGGCTTGCGAAAGAAGCGACAAAAAGAGGAGTTTCTTCCACTGTAGTCGATTGGCCTTCTCATATGCAAGAGAAACTCAAGACGGAATCTTATTATAGACCTAACTATCGATTCTATAGGTAGTTTATTTTTATAGCTTTGCTCATTGGTTGATGGGGAGTGACCTACTGCTAATGGCAATGACGAAGGTGGGGTGGTTACCATTCTGTGTTGGTATTTCTGGTCTTTCCCAAGTTGTATTCTATGTTTAAATTTTTGTTTCTTTTTCAATATAATAGATTTTTTAGCCAAAAAAAAAAAAATAGGACAATTGAAAGAAAGAACAGGGGCAAAAAAACAATGATGAAGTTTAAAGGAAAGAGAAGTTTTCATCGACAAGACACATTTAGAAGAGGAAGAACAAATTGAGAAGGTAGGGCTATTACATGATAACAACATTAGCTTGCAGTTGTGAATTCGGAGGTAAGGAGTGTTGCAGATCTCAGCAAGGTGGGAGTTCAGAGAGAGATGAGAGAGAGAGAGAGAGAGAGAGAGAGAGAGTATTGATAAAAAAATGGGGTTTTAGAGAGATTTGAGTTCACAGGTAAGTGGGAAGGAAATTAGCGGAAAAAAAAAAAGTAAGTGGAAAGGGAATTAGGGCTCGGAATTTTGAGGAAATTTTCTGTAATTTAGGGACGGTTAATTTTCTATCTCCAATTATAAATATGTATTGAGTAATATTTGGATTGGTTGAATCCTTCGTGAAGAAGTCTACTAATTAATTCATTAAATTGAATTAATCATTTATAATCCGATTCGTTTGAATTTAATGCGATTTATTTTGTTAGATATGTAGCGATAGAACTATTTATGTCTCAACTGACTTATTTAGGGTAAAAAGATTCGTTGTAATAGTTGTAAATTCAATTATAGTAGCGATGGAAATATACCGACAAATTATTTGTCCCGAATGGTTTATTTGTAATGGATGTAAAGTTCAATCACGGGCAACGAAAAAATTCCATCCCAAATATTGCGACAATAAGATATCTGTTATGCAATGATAAAACTATATTTGTTCCGAATGATTTATTTAGGGATGGAAAGTAATCCATCGTAATAGATGTAAAATTCAATAACACTAGCAACAGAGATATTCCGTCCAAAATATTGTGACAGTAAGATATCTATTCCAACTGCTAGAATGTTGCTACGAAACTATTTCCATCCCAAATGGTTTATTTAGGGGACGGAAATGACGTTTGTCACTAAAAAAGTGTCTCAAATGCTCTGTTTTCTTAGAGTATTCCCTCCCCATATCTTGGAAGAAATAATGCATGATGCTTTATCCTGGCATCGATTTCAATTTCGATTACATTCTTAGTGTGAGATTCTTAGTCGCTTTTTTCTTGGTGTTGTTTTTCAATTTAGATTACCTGGTCCTTTTGGCTGATATTCTCCATTGGTGGGGACTGGCGTACTATAGAATCCAGGTTCACCCATGTTTGGTCGTGCCTGGTACTTGTAAGATTCCATGTTTCCATATTAGGTGTTTTATATTTTTTTATCGAAATAAGTTGGATAATAGATTTCGTATAAGGTCCATAATGAGAACCACTTAATTAATGAGAAGACTTATACTGAGAAGAGAGAGGGATTAAAATCCACTTAATGAGAAGAGTAATTGTAAGGAGGGGGGAGAGGGGTTAAAATCTATTTAATGAGAAGACCAATTGGGGAGAGAGAGAGAGAGAGAGAGAGAGAGAGGATCACACGGAAGTATCCTGGAATCATATAAAATATTCATGGGGTGACTGGTGCATTTGAAGGTGAAGTGGAAGGCCTCATGGAGGGACTAATGCGAGCTCGTGAGATGAATTTACAGCAATTATGGGTTGAATCGGACTCTTGTGCGGCAATGATGTTCTTTCAGAATAAGAAAATTCCATGGTTTGCCTTACAAAGATGGAATTTCATTCAGCCTTACTTGGAAGGAATAACATGGAAGATGACTCATAATTTCAGGGAGCCTAGTGCTATTGTAGATTACTTGGCAAAGGATGCAGCGAAATCAGTGGTGTCGGGTTCAAATGTTTGCTTTCTTCCGCACATTGTGGATCTCTTAGCAAGGGACTCAGATGGTAAACCTCATTATAGATTCAAGTAATGCATTATCTTATCTCCTGCTGATGGCAATTCCGAAGGTGAGAGATGGGAAAGCAGTTTTTGAGATGCTTATGTAATTGCTTTTGTTTTGTTGTTATTCAATAAAATTATCCTTTAACGAAAAAACAATAGAGGGAGAGTGTTACGACTCAGCATGACATGGAGGAGTTGATAAGTAACACTTTTGCCTCGACAGCACCCCACTTGGCAAGGAGAAACTTGCAAACCTCATGAAGAGCATCTTAGGGAATATTCCATTTTTCTGTTGAAGGGTAGACCATTGTTAGGATATTATATATACAGTAAGACATGATGTAAGGGGGGAATGAATATACAAAAATCCTTTCTCTCTTCTCTGTTCTTCTAGGAGGTAGCTACCCTCGAAGTAGCTTGTGATCCGTTATCCCGCCGTTCACGGAGACGATCGTATCATTTGGTGCTTTCACTGAGAAATATACGATGGACGACGGAACTCGCCTCCATCAACTGGATGAATCTGTTAAGCTTTTGACTGAGACGATGGCAGCGCGTGGCAAACGTCTGGATTCCCTTGAAGACACCATGTCCAACCAGCAGCGGTCCCTTTCCGAGCTCAGTCGTCGCCTCACGGCCATGGAGGGCCGGCTGGAGCAAGCCCTGGGGTTAACGGTACCTCAACCTGATCAGCGCCCAAGCAACTTCAATACATTGTCACCGCCTCTACCCATTCCGGCCAACCCCATCCAGATCCGCACCATGCCGCTTGATTTTCCCCGCTTTAATGGTACAGATCCGATCGGATGGATCTTCAAGGCCGAACACTTCTTCGATTGCCATGGTGTCGCCGACGATCAGCGCCTTCTGATTTCTTCTTTCCATATGGATGGCCCTGCCCTTTGGTGGTTTCAAGGGGTGCTTCGTGTCACTCAATTCACTACCTGGCCAAATTTCACTCAAGCTTTGGAGAGTCGCTTTGGGATTTCCAAGTTCAAGGATCCTCAGGACACTCTTCCCAAACCCACACAGTCGGCCTTACTCTTAGACCAACAATCTCGAATTGAAGCTTCAGAAAACTTGTTTCCACCAATTTTAAGTAGTCATTTCATTTCTAGACCTCGATCCGACATCCTTAGTGAGGTATTGGCTCTCCAATCAAGTTCTATGTCTCAAGCAGTTGGTCTCGTCCATCACCAGGAAGAGAAATTCCTTGAGGTCAGTCGCCCTGCGCTCCGAACCGGCATACCCACCGTACCTCAAGCACCATTTCTCCTTTCACTAGCACTTCCACCATCCACAGACACCCAATCTTATCCTCGGATCCCGAAATCCCTCGAAGTCGGTCGCCCTGTGCTCCAAACCAGCATACACACCATACCTCGACCACCACTTCCTGTTGGATTTATGGGCTAAATTAATTATTCGGGTTGATTAAATGGGTAAGAGTCAAATTGCATGAACCGGTTCGGTCCACTCTCAAGCTTAGGGATATGCTGGCTCAACCCATTGTGGTTTAGGGTTTTGAGTGCAGGACAGTATTATAAATACTAGGTTTTGGGTCCCTACAGTCATTATTCACTCTTCCCCACTTTACCACTAAAGTGAGAGAACAGAGGTTTAAGGGGCTGTAGAAGATCCATAGCCAAGCCAAGAGAGCGAAAGTGGGAGTGACCAACATCAATCATCTTCAGCATACTAGGTGAAAGGTACAATCGATCCTCCATAATTTTATTAGATTCATGTTCTTGTTTTTCCTATGGGGTTTCCTCAATAGGGTTTCAAACTCAAATCCATAGGGAGTCCTAACACTTCCCCCTTTTAATTCATGGATCACGATCCAATATCCGACTTCAATAGAGATGCATCCCTATCGAGAGAAAGGCCTATGCTACAATGATGGTGAAAAACTCGCCGCTGGCCACAAATGTAAGCCTCGCCAACTGTTTTTGCTTGTATACGAGGATGATGCCCTAACTACAAATTTGTTGGGTGAAGACTCCTCCCCTGGCCACAGATGTAAATCTCGCCAGCTATTTTTGCTTCTGTATGAGGGTGATTCCCCAACTGTGGATCTATTGGATGAAGATTCATCAACATATGTCGAACCTTTCATTTCGGTCGTCTTGATTTTGTATCATGCCATGTCTGGCCACTCTTCCCCTTCGACCTTGTGGTTGTCACAGACTATCGTTGGAACTCCGATGCAAGTTCAGATCAATGGTGGCAGCGTTGACTTTGTCCAAGGCCGGGCCGCCCAATGCCTTGGTCTTGTTATTGAACCCGCTCCCAATATCAACGTTTTGGTTGGCAATAGTGATTGCAACAGCAAAGGGATTGAGAGAAACCTCCCTGAAATTTTAAGAAATGATCTTCAAGTGCCTCGTCAAAGAAGGGATGTAAGCCAGCTAACAACTCATGCAAATGGTTTTTGTGTTGGATTCAAGGGATCCTATGTTGGGAGAAAAGTTGAGAAATATTTTATCAATAATCACTCAGGCTTCAAAGTCATGTATCACAAGAACCTTGAGACTGCTTCTGCTTGCACGGTTGGCTTTGAGGTTGCTCCAATCAGCATCACTCATTTGGTAAGAGACACCAAAAATATAATTAAAGGTAAGAAGATGGTATTTACACATGATGTTTCTTTCAAGCTTAGTGAATTCAAGTGGGCAACTCATTGGGACACCTATCTCCTTATGAATGATGATCAAATCCATTGGTTCTCCATTATCAATTTTCTGATGATTTTCCTGTTCTTTTATGATATAAGAACTCTTTGTAGAGATATCGCCAACTATAGTCAGTCGGAGACCAAGGATGAAGCCCAAGAGGAAACGGCAGGGTGGGAGCTTGTCCATGGAAATGTTTTCAGGCCCCCTGTCAATTCTGGTTTACTTTGTTTCTATGTTGGAACATGGGTCCAGATTTTTGGAATGACACTTGTTCCAATAAGTTTTGCATTACTGGGTTTCCTATCACCTTTAAACCGAAGGCGGCTTAAGACTACCACGGTTCTCTTGTGGGTTTTTATGGGTTTAATTGCAGGTTATTCAGCTCATTGGTACAAGGTGTTCAAGGGAGCAAAATGGAAGAGAAATACTTTGAAAGCTACATTCATTTTTCATGGTATACTCTTTGCAATCTTGTTTGCGTTGAATGCACTCATATGGGGAGAGCAGTTTTTTGGTGCGTTGCCCTTTGGTACCATGTTTGCTCTTGCATTCTTATGGTTGGGTATATCAGTACCATTGGTTTTTATGGGTAACTATTTGGGTTTCAAAAGCCCAGCTATTAAGGACCCAACGGAGATAAATAAGATCCCAATAGAGATAACAAAGAAGGCCTGGTACATGAAACCAGCCTTTTCTATTCTTATTGGAGGAATACTTCCCTTTGGAGCTGTGTTTGTTGAACTCTGTTTCATCTTGACATCAATATGGTTGAACCAGTTCTACTACATCTTCAGTCCCTTGCAAGCCTCAGACAATGTGGGCAAGGTCGCGTGTAAACTAGACTTATCGGCCATGGCAAAAAGTTGCCTCAAGCAACGGGATTGCGAGGTAAGACATGTTCTAGTCCACTGCGGTGGTTTACCTTGGAAGAGGCTTAATGGGAAGACATTACGTTCTTCATCGTCGCCCCACTCGAACCTTGAGGACAAGGTTCTTTTGGAAGAAGATGGCAATGTTACGACTCAGCATGACATGGAGGAGTTGATAAGTAACACTTTTGCCACGACAGCACCCCACTTGGCAAGGAGAAACATGCAAACCTCATGAAGAGCATCTTAGGGAATATTCCATTTTTCTGTTGAAGGGTAGACCATTGTTAGGATATTATATATACAGTAAGACATGATGTAAGGGGGGAATGAATATACAAAAATCCTTTCTCTCTTCTCTGTTCTTCTAGGAGGTAGCTACCCTCGAAGTAGCTTGTGATCCGTTATCCCGCCGTTCACGGAGACGATCGTATCAGAGAGGGTTTCTGGTACGACGACTTTGTCCAAACTCATTTCACACGGCATTTGTCAACGCCGAGTTCTATTCCACCATAATAAAATGTCAATGCTGAATTCTATAAGTAGGGGTAGCTTCTTCACGCTTCCTTGGTAACAAGAATGTTTCTTCTTTTTATTCATCCTGCGGCACCATTGAGCTTCAACTTTTCCAGTTTCAGCGGCTTTGACCTTTCTCTTGTCGTGGTCACGTTGTAGTCTCATTCTATATTTTAGACTAAGAAAAAGAATTAGGACATGCAACCATGTTGGATGTTTGAATTAGCCCTTTAATTTTTCTTTCTTTTCTCTCTGGGTCTCTATCCTGACAGCTAGGAAGAGAAAGGAATATGTTGATCTGGTTTCCACAAGTCTTTGCAACTAGAATCCTGATAAATGAATTGGCATCCAAGTTCGAAGAGGAGTGGCTCAGAGAGTTGTGGATCCAAGCTTCAGCTTCAAACCTAAATCGAAATCATGGGTCGTATATCATCTGGGAATTGGCATCTTCAATCTACAAAGGTTAATTTCATTCTCTTTCAGGTCATTACATTTCTTGCTTTTAGTCCTTCCTGCAACATCATTGAGCTTCAACTTTCCCAGTTTCAATAATTCACTAATTAATATTTACATCAAGCCCCAGCTAGATGCAACAGTCTCTGATACAATCATTGACCTCACACGAAACAAAGGGGACAAATCCAGTATTGGTACTCAGGGAGGAGTTTTGTATAATGATCCAGTTCATCTCTGGGACAAGAAGACGGGAAACCTAACCAACTTCACCACCCATTTCTCCTTCACTCTAAAGAATACCATATACACCAACACCATTGGAGATGGACTTACTTTCTTCCTTGCTCACTATGGTTTTGAAATCGACGGTTATTTTGGAGGTGGTGGATTTGGTGGTGGTGGCCTTGGTCTTTTCTGCAACCAACCTGTAGACAATACCCCAACGAATAGGTCCATCGTTGCAGTGGAATTCGATACATGTCAGAATTATTGGGACCCAGATTCCAATCAGATAGGTATCGACATCTATTCCATCGTATCTGTAAACCATAGCTCATGCAATAGTAGTCTTTGGAATTTTATGAGAAATAATGGTATCCCTTGGGAGGTTACGGTTACTTATGATTCAAGTTCCCATAACTTGAGTGTTATATTGACTTGTTCTAATCAATCTGTTTCTGGTGAGATCTGTAGCCTTAACCATATTGTTGATCTGAGGGAATATCTTCCAGAAGAGGTCACTATTGGGTTTTCTGCAGCCAATGGATATGCCTCCGAGCTACATCAGCTCAACTCCTGGGACTTCAGCTCGAGTTTGGAAATTGATAATTCGAATGAAGGAGGTGTGGCCCCTGCGCCTGCACCCGCGCCCGCACCCGCGCCCACACCAGCATGGGGGACCAATGAAGGTGTACGCACAAGCACCCAACAAGGGGGCATATCCATGAAAAAAAAGATAGGAATCGCAGTGGGCGGAGCTGCCATGATCATGATTACAGTCTTGGGTTTGTTTTGGTTTTTCAAGTGGAGAAAGAATCGAGAAAATAAAGCAGATGATGATGTGGTCTTAGATGTGCCCACGGGACCTAGGGAGTTCTCGTATGCTGAATTATCTAGAGCAACTAGGAACTTTGATGAGAAACAAAAGCTGGGAGAGGGAGGATTTGGAGGCGTTTATAGAGGCTTCATGAGTGATCTCAACATGGATGTTGCTGTGAAAAGGATCTCTAAAGGGTCTAGACAAGGGATAAAGGAGTATTCATCGGAGGTGAAGATCATTAGTAGATTGCGGCATAGGAACCTCGTGCACCTTGTTGGTTGGTGCCACCAACGGAAAGAGCTACTTCTTGTGTATGAGTTCATGCCCAATGGAAGCCTTGATTCCCATCTATTTCGAAAAAGGAGTTCCTTGACATGGGAGTTGAGATACAAGATAGCTCTTGACTTAGCCTCTGCATTACAGTATTTGCATGAAGGGTGGGATCAATGTATCATCCACAGGGATATTAAATCCAGCAATGTAATTCTAGATTCCAACTTCAATGCTAAACTAGGGGATTTTGGTCTGGCTAGGCTTGTGGATAATGAGAGGGGGTCACAAGCAACTAATGTAGCTAGTGCCATGGGAGGAAGGCTTGTGGAAGGGGAGAAAGGGGAGAAAGGGGCACAAACAACCAATGTAGCTGGAACCATGGGATACATGGCACCTGAATATGTTCTTACTGGGAAGGCTAGCAAAGAATCTGATGTGTATAGCTTTGGCATTGTTCTCTTAGAAATTGCTTGTGGGAGAAAACCTGTTGAGAGAAAGGCTAACCCAAGTGAAGTAGGTTTGGTAGGATGGGTTTGGGAGCTCTATGGAAGTCAAAAGCATCTCGAAGCGGCTGACCCACGTCTATCTATGGATTCTGACAAACAAGAATTAGAGTGCATGATTGTTGTAGGGCTGTGGTGTGCTCAACAAGATTACGATCTTCGACCTTCTATTGGGCAAGCTATTAATGTTCTCAAATTTGACTCTCCATTGCCTATTCTTCCATATCGGAGGGTGCCTATTTCTTCTCTCCATTCAACATGAATAAATTCTCGATTACATCATCGCATGTTTCTACAGAATGTGATACAAGTAATACCCAACGTTCGTCCAGCAGCTGCCCCACTGATATCTGTGTTTTAAACAAGTCATCTCCTTCATCTTCTCCCTCGGCACACCTCTTGTATAATACACGTTAAGACAATTGTAATGTATTGAGTTTAAGAATGTAGTTCTTTCCCCTCCATTTTCATTTTTAG
>NC_056557.1:25528190-25548268 GCF_013358625.1 Macadamia integrifolia | reverse complement strand
GTTCTAACACTGACACTTGCCCTGATGTGGAGGAACTTTCTCACTATTGATGTTTTTTGTCCTTTGTCGTCGTAATGTCTTGGGAAGACTTGGATTAGATGATTCGTCAAGTCAAGCACACCCAAATCCAACTATTGGCATACAAGTCAAGGGGTCCAACTTCTGTGACGCAGGATCAAGAAGATGATTCTAATCTCCTCCTTCATCGAAACCCATAAATATCATAGGAAGCAAACGAGAACCCAAGATAAAAAAATGTAACAAAGAACTAAGCCATGGGTCCTGATATTGTGTTGCTTTGGCTCCTCCTCTATATCCAGTTTTTACATATGGCCAGCGTTGGCAACATCTACGTTACCAATGGCAAAGCCTAATTGCTTGGATAAGCGTGATAATATCACAGTTCCGTACCCTTCGGCTTCGGAGCTAAAATGTGTTACAGAGATGAAAGTATTCGGCTAACTTGCAATGAAAACCCTTCAAAACTATTCCATTGAAAGTTGGAAGTGTCGCACATTTCAATACAAGGCCAAATGCGAGTCATGACTCATGACCGATGTAAGTAAGGAATGTTTCAACCGATCATGGTGCGTAGATAATTGTTACAGCAAACGCTAATAAGTACGAAAATAAACAAACATAGATTTGCTTAACACTCAAAGATTTGACGAGGTTCAAACACTGATGTATTGTGCTACGTCTTTGGACGTAGAAGATGTATCATTGTGTAGAAGAGATGTTACACCCAAATAATGGCAAAAAAACTCATTCTGAAACCCCAGCTCGAAAGACCTTAAATTACAACTACTTTCTCAACAAGATGATAGTATACTATATACTTCTCCAAGTCGACTGCGGGTCGATCCATCGGGTTGTGGTCAATTGGGTCATACCGTACCCCTCTACTTCTATCATAGATTTCAGAAAAAATCTCATTCAAATCGCCACAATAAATCTGTTGGAGCGGGTCATTCTTCAAAACTGGTCAAGAATTCGAGACAAACTTAACATTAATTTTACTTGACTATACTCTCAATTGCAAAGATAAGCCCCTCATCTTCTCAGACACAGAACAAATTGACTGTTCTAGGTTGTTACACTGAAGCATTTATCTCTGGCTCAAACGGTCAGAACTTCCTGAGTGGATGCCAAATGATCTGCTGTGAAAAGCATGGTCCTATCGAAGGTTCCTGCTCCGGCATCGGTTGTTGCCAGACCTCTATCTCAAAGGGCATCAAGAGTATCAGAATAGAAACTTACAGTTATGGCAATAGCTGCAGCTATGGTTTCCTTGTTGAACTCAAACAATTCAAATTCTCTGTATCCTATCTCTCGAATTTCAACATTTCACGAGTCCCGATTGTGTTAGATTTGGCAATAGAGCAGAAAAATGGTCCTTCTTGTGAAGAAGCTAAGAAATACAACCTCACTTATGCCTGTGGCAAAAACACTAACTGCTTTAACTCCAAAAGAATGGTTTGGGTATAGCTGCAAGTGTTCCCATAGTTATCATGGGAACCCTTACCCTCAAGACAGAAGCCAGGGTAATCATGCGTCAACCTTTACTCTGTGCACCATAGTCTATTTCGAATGTGGACCAAGTTCTTGTTTGTACGGGTTGATCAACACAGATGGAATCCATCATAGAGTTGATTGTTGGGTGAATTCCATCTGTGCGGGTAAGCTCCGTACGAAAATTGTTCTCCTACATTAATTTATTTGTGTTTATCTTGGTTGGAAAGACCTTTAGCTAGTAGGTTTGTCTGTCACAGACATAAATGAATGTGCAGATCCAATTAATAGTCCCTGCATTTCTTCCATCTTTTTTCGCCCTTTTTGTTGTTGTTCCTTTGTTCATTCTTTTTTAATTTTAATGCAATATTTGGACCTCTTAGCGAAAAAATAATAGTCCCTGCATTCGACTTCGACCTATACAAATTTGCTTGGGAGTTACAAATGCTCTTGCCCACCGGATTATGTTGGAGATGGGAAAAAGAATGGCCGTGGATGTACATTTCCAGTAATTCAGGTCACCGTAGGTAAAATACTCGTATCATATCCTACATATATTTGGGCATCTATCTCAGTACATTGACGTGTACCCTTAAGGTCCTCTCAGTCGTTGAATGCACACTGAACACCCCAGCGTCTGGAGAGGATCTAGATCCCTTGTCTTGATCAATATGTGACTTAATGGGGAGAAATTGGTTTGAGCAAATAAATTTTGAATTGGGGTAAGGAGACCGAGGCCCGGCCTAGTGTAGTTCAACTGAAATTAATTTAGCCCAGTGTGGGTAAACTGAATTAATGTTAGGCTTGCCCCAGAAATTGATATGTAAATAGTCTTTTTGGTTGAGCTGTTGCTTCTCCTAATGGCCATGTCGAAGGTGGATAAATAGCTCAATAGTAATTTTTCTTGTATTCACTCATTCTTTTGATTTAATGAAATTCATTTGCTGATCCTTAGCAAAAAAAAAGGCCCCAGTTGTATCCATCGCTGAAGCTGAGCACTGTCATAGCTAATTTTTCTATGGGAAGAAAAGTCGTGAAAGGTAGCGTGGCCACTGCACCAAGAAATATGGGAGGGCGAAATGACTGCCTTGCCCCACATTTGAGACCAGGCTTACCGTAAGTATCATATTGAAGATCTGCATTATTTATATTTAAGACGTTTCATTATGATTTTTGATCCAGACCCTATTTTTTTTTTTTGCACTTACTCCAGATATATGTGGATCCGACCTGTTCTATAAAAATCCCTACTTGTTTATTACGTAATCTAGGCTCCATGTATGCACCCCAATTTTGACCCAACTTCTAGTGTATTAATAAGTTCAATCTCTCCTTACAGGTATCGGATTGGGTTTCTTGTTTCTACTTATTGGTAGTTTATTGATACTTTGGCCACTTGAAAGGAGAAAAGAAAGCAAACTAAAATAAAAATTCTTCAAGCAAAATGGAGGTTTCTTCAAGCAAAATAGAGTGCCTTCTTTCCTGTTAATTGCTCCACAAGTACTACGCCAAAGCTATAAACATCACTCTTTTTTGTTAGTTGACTTGATTGATGGTATTCTGGGTCTAGGTAACCCAATGTTCCTTGTACTAGTGTACTAAATTGAGTTTGGTCTGAAGGAACTAACCTTGATGCACCAAAGTCCGACACCTTTGCCTTATAATTATCATCCAATAGAATATTTACAAACTTGATATCTCAATGAATGATAGGTGGTGAAGTTGCAGAATGCAAATAAGGAATAGCCTCTGATGTTTCCGCAGCTATCCTTAAACGATTATCCCATGAAATCGGAGTATTGCATCCCTCACCATGGATATGGTGGAATAAGGTTTTGTTCCTAACAAATTCATACACTAATATAGGAACCTCTGTCTCTAAGCAACAACGCAATAGCTTTACGAAATTTCTATGGTTGATTTGGGAGAGAATAACCACCTCATTTATGAATTGCTCGATCTAACTTTCATCAACTAATTTTGATTTCTTAACAGCAACAGTTCTGTGATCAGGCAGAATTCCCTTATATACTGTACCGTAGCCTCCTCGACCCAGGATCTGGTTCTGAGCCTAGTTGTTAGTTGCCTGCTTCCCTCTTTTTCAATAAAATTATCTTTTAGCAAAAAAAAAAAAAAAAAATCCAAGCTTTTTTTTTTTTTATCACTCAACACACATGCCAACATAACCTTCTATGAGAGGTGTTATAGGAACTTTTAGACTCAGGATTTGACTTGTCATTAAGATCGGTAGCTAGATCTCTGATTTTCCCTCTAGATTCCAAGTCTATCAGTCTTTATCTTATTTCTGTAGTTCCCTTTCATATTTCCCTTGGAATATCCCCAAAAAATCCTTTCCAATGCATTGGGTGCCAAACTCAGTGTCCGTTGGCTGGGAGGACCGGAGCATGCATGCCCATATGTTGGGGTGTGTGCTAGTATCCTCCTAGTCGTCGAATGCTTGATTATATACCCAGTGCATTGGAGAAGAGCCAGATCCAAACATCCCTCTTTCTAATATCTTCCACATTCCCTAACATTTCAATCTTATAAAAAAAAAAGAAAAAAAAGGAAAGAAGTCACATCAAGGAAATAACTGTGATCATTCGTGAATCACTACAAGAGTTGAAAGAGCGCAACACTTGTACAAGTAAGAACTCTCCCTATTTTCCTTCTCCCATTGATTATGTAAATAATTAAATTGTATTGCGACTTACCAATTGCTTCTGTAATTGGGGACCAAAGATTGAATCGTTTTGGTTTGAAACATTCTTTGTATTATTAAATGTCTATTCATAAATGTGGATTACAACTTGTCAATTCTTTAGTACTCTTAAATCTGAGCTAAACACAAATAAAGGTGGGGGGGGGGGTGGCTCTAGTACCTTTAAATCATTGTTATGATCCCATATCAATTATATGAAGGGTTGATCCCACTTTGGTTTCACAAGATAATTGATGTGAGTTAATATAGTTTTAAGTTACCTCAATTTGTAAGATGATATCAGTGGTATCAGAGCAATCGATCCTTGGCCAAACCCACAAGTACAATGGTCAATCTAATGCCAGAGTGAGACCAAAATTGATATCAATATTGATACTGATGTATATCGATCTATATCAGATAATTTCGGGCCCCAAGATTCCGATAACCTTTTCTCTTTTTTATTATTTTCTCTTTCATATTTTGTACCACTGATCTAATATGCAACCCCGATTTGATACAAATTCTTAAATCCATGATGAAGATTGACCCTTTCGAGTGACTTATGGGATATTTTTTCCCTATTTCTAGTTTTACTTTTGCAGAGATGGCATCACTCTAATAAAATATGCTAATTTTGGAGTTATTGATAGACTGGGTTTTCAACAGGAACAAGTGCGAATGTTGTTGCCAAAGACTAAAAATCTTATGAGGGTGGGTCTTTCTGCAACTAAGACTATGTTTGTTTGGCACGAAAAGAAGAGAAATAAAAAAATAAAAAAATAAAAAAAAAATAGAAAGAAAGAAAAGAAGTGGAAAAAAATAAAACTTGAAATTTTCTTATAGGTGTTTGATCGATGTTAAGAAAAATTTGGTTGCAGGAAAAATACAAAAATCTCATGGCTTTAGAAAGAGTATAGGATCCTTGTACTTCAGTTATGAGCTAATGACAATATAATTTAGTTTCAGAGCTCAACATGGTATCAAAAGCCATTTAAGCTCCAACGAGCTCATCCCCCATCCCCAACAATTTTCTTCTCTTCTAGTTGTGTGGTCTCCAAAGAGCTCCACACGCCCCTCTCTTACATCTCTTCTTTTGTGTGCTTATCTCCCTCAACCCCAACTATCCCATGCCCTCCTCCTCTCTCCCATTTCATGTGACACCCTCTCCCTCCCATGGCTGATCCAAAAACCAACACCCCTACTCCTCCCATGGCCGACCTAATCACCACCACTACTACCCTCTTCCCACCTGCACTCTAGAGTACATCACTTCATCTTTTTGAAGCTTTTTTTTGCTAAAAGATAACTTCATTAAGGAAAAAGAAGAAATGCATCAAAGAGCACTCAAAAGGACATAGTAGAAATCGCTAAGAAAACTTTCAAACTCCACCAGAGAGCAAGCAAACAACCTAGCAGAATCTAAATCTATGCATGTCCATAGCATCATTTTCCAGATCATTGACAATATGATCTGGAAATACCACTGAGAATTCTGAAGTACCAGCCTTAGAAGCCTTTTTTGTTAAAAAATTGCCATTGTATTTGCTTCATAAAAGCAATGAGATGTCTTCCAAGGAATAGACTCCAAATATTGGACAGAAGAAACCCATCTTTGAAGGGAAAAAAATTGTGTTTTGGTGGACTTAAATTGTACCTTACCTCACTAGATAACGCCTCTTTGAATATGTTGCAGGTGATCTACATTGCCCTCAGTATCCCACCAAAGCCAAGTTATGGCGTGAACAAGACGCCTCTATCATGAGTCTCCTCATTGACGCTTTCTCTGATGAGGCACTATTAGTAGCAGTCGGATGGACCACAAGCAAAGAGATATGGGATGCTCTTCATGCCGCATTCATCTCTCCTTCCACCATAAGGATTTTGTCCCTCAATATCTCCCTTTAAAATCGATTTCAGAAACCAAATGAGACTATCACTCAATTCCTATATCGAGCCAAATCTTTGTCAGATGAATTAGCCATAGTTGGGAAACCTCTCCCACTAGGAAGACTTCTTCATTCATATATTTAGGGTTCTCCGCACTGATAATTAGGCCCTTA
This sequence comes from Macadamia integrifolia, assembly GCF_013358625.1. Lineage (NCBI taxonomy): Eukaryota > Viridiplantae > Streptophyta > Magnoliopsida > Proteales > Proteaceae > Macadamia > Macadamia integrifolia. The sequence continues at coordinate 25,541,992 of NC_056557.1, read as the reverse complement.
CCTCCATCATAATGGTGCAAAAGGATCCGATCTCTTACATAATCAACTCTTGACGTCCTATTGTTGACCCAGCTATTGATGCCTCAACCAATCGCATTCACCAAGGTCGTGGTGCCTCATGACTTCATTTACTCGTCAACTTTAAGGATGGTGGAATAACTGGTCAACTCTGAGGATGGTGGAATAACTATCTATCTACCAATTAGAGATCTGCAATTGGATGCCCAATCGACACCGAAAGAAGAAATAAAATGTGATTTATATAAACCTATCTTAAATGGTACTGATAAAAGAATTTTTTTTTTTTTGGGTGCAAATACTAATAAAAGATTTAGACTAATTAGTATTTTGTTGATTTAATTGTTTTGAAAATGTTTTATAAGAACAAAATTTTTGTTATTATATATCTATGGACATATATAATATAAATGAGAAAAAAAATTATACAATGTTGTCGTGCGAATTCCTTACATGTCTCCTCCCAAACAAGAGGATCACACATGTCTACTCCCAAACAATTGGATAACACTTTTTTTCGCTAAAAAGTCATGTATATTAAAAGAAAATGAAGAAAAAAGAAAAAATAGTACATCAGATGAGGAAGGGAGAAATACCCAACACTCACACTAAGAAGAGAGGGAGAAGCAGAAACTCCACCTTCGGCATTGCCATCAGCAGAATTACGCAACTACCCAACTCCACCAAAAACAAAAAATCTGGAAAGAGAAGAAATTCCTAGGTGAATCTGAACCTAGGCCGACCCGATGCATCCATGTCTAATTCCATTTGAACCAGGGTTGGCCAAATTGAAATAGGCTCTGACACTTCAAAACGAGCAGCTGACTTTGACAAAAAATCCGCCACTGAATTTGCTTCCCTATAGCAATGCGTTATTTTCCATTCCACATCCTCCAAATAAGAAATACAATTTATCCATCTTTGCCGAGCTATCCATGGACTTTGCCTCTTCTGAAAAATACTCACAACTGCAACTGAATCACATTCTATCCAGAGCCGTTTCACATTATGCTGCTTAGCTAATTCAATCCCTATCATAAGCGCTAAAAATTCAGCCTCAAAATTTGTGCGAGTTCCTAGAAATTTTCTGAAATTTGCCACTACCTCTGCCTTTTCATTACGAAGGATTCCCCCTGCTCCAGACTTCCCTGGATTACCAATAGAGCAACCATCCGAATTGATTTTTATCCAACCTGGATTAGGAGGGCACCAGAAAATATTGAAGATTTCCCGAGGCCTTCTCCGCACTCCTGAAATACCCAATCTTCTTGCAGTGATAAGATCCGAAATTGAGATGGCTGCCCCTGAATGAACCAGCTCTTGGCAGCTAATTTCTCTCTTCACTTGTCCAAAACAATGCTCTTTTGATTTTGAGATTCCTTCGAATTTTCTTCCATTCCTCTCCAACCAAGTAAAGTAAGGGATTAAAACAAAACCCTTCAGCCACACCCCTTTAAAGATGGTCTTCTTGGCCTGATCTTTCCACCAAGCTATCAAACTTTCAACTCCTTCAAATCCAGGCCACCTAAACCCAAAACAACAACAAAATTTCTGCCACATGAAACCTGCAAAAGAGCATTCATACATGGTATGATTTATTGACTCTTCCGCTATGCCACAGAGAGTGCACTGAGATGGCAATGGAACCCCTCTCTTTTTCACATTATCATCAGTAGCAAGCTTATTTTTCAACATTCTCCATCCAAACACCGATTGGCGAGGCTGAAGATGAGAATTCCAAATCAATGAATACCACCCCACCTTTGGCGATTCCCGTCTTACTTTGTCCCAAGCCGATTTTATTGTAAAAACTCCAGATGAATTTAATTCAAAATGACAAATATCATCCAGATCTGAAATTATGATATCCTTGGCCTGATCAAAGATATTTTGAAAAAATTCAGAGCTCACCTGGGGAAAATTCCACTCATCTTGGCAAATGAAATCAGAAACCTTTGCCTGCATCGAATCAAAGATATCTAACTGCAAACCATACATCTCCTCAATAGACTTCTTTCCCAGCCAGCTATCTTTCCAAAAATTTATCCTCTGACCATTCCCAACAGTCCATTGCTCATGAGACTGTACCCACCGCCACACCTTTTTAAGACCAGGCCATATCGAAGAGGAAAGGTAGGTAGTTTTCAGCGAACCATCAATCTTCAGAAAACGGGCACGAAAGAAAACACTCATTAGAGAATTTCCATTTTTGATTTGCCATGCTAAGTTGCACAGGCATGCAAAATTAACATCTCGCAACCTCCTAATGCCAAGACCGCCTTCCCTGGTAGGTTTACATACCTCATCCCACTTCACCACTATCTTCTTCCCTGTCTCCATGTCACCAGACCATATGAAGTTTCGCATCCACTTTTCTACTAATTTTATTGAGCTTCCTGGCCACCAATAAATCCCGAAATTATGAATTGGAATGCTTGAAATCACTGATTTAACCAGCTCCACCCTACCAGCCATAGAGAGAATCCGACCCTTCCATCCCGATAACCTCTTCTTGATTTTATCCATCAGCGGTAACATGTGGTCCCGTTGAACTCTCCCCTTGAAGATCTCCACACCTAAATATTTAGTAGGCTGCCTTGCAGATTGGATTCCCATAAAAGTACTTATAAAATGTTTCCTGTGAGGGGCAACCTTTCCAAAAAACAAACTACTTTTTTCTAGATTAAATATCTGGCCAGAGAATGCCTGATATTTATCAAGAAAAGCCTTAAGATTTTTGACAAACTGAGCAGATGCATTAATGAAAATGAAAATGTCATCAGCAAACAATAAATGGGAGGGAGTTAACACACCTCGAGGCCCAGGAAGAGACTTTATCAAACCATTCTGAACCATGCTTCTAAGACCTCTACAGAGAACCTCTTCTGCTAGAATAAATAAAAAGGGAGACAAAGGATCTCCTTGTCGGAGACCTCTACCAACCCCAAAGAACCCCACCGGGCCACCGTTCACAAAAATTGATACTCTGGAGGATAGAAGAAGGTTGTGAATCCAAGAAATCCACCTAGATGAGAACCCAAATTTGCACAGAACTGCAAAGAGGAATTCCCAAGCTAGAGAGTCATACGCCTTTTGAACATCGAGCTTCAGACCCATTCCACCACCCCTAACTGAAGAATGCATCAAATTTGACAGTTCTGAGGCGAGGCTGATATTTGCTGAAATTATTTTACCCTGCTGGAAAGCGCCTTGCTCTTCCGAAATCAATTTAGGCAAAACAACAAGTAATCTTGAAGATAGAATTTTTGATATCACTTTGCAATAAAAATTCCCCATACATATAGGTCGAAACCTATCTAGAGAGGCCGCCCCCTCAACTTTGGGGATCAAGGAAATAAAGCAGTTATTTATTCCTTTAGGAAGCCGCCCTTCCTCAAAGAATTTTTTCACTGCCCTGAAAAAATCACCCTCAACAATAGTCCAACATCGCCTGAAGAAACTACCTGGGAACCCATCAGGACCTGGAGAGCTAACAGGATCTAAATCCCAAACAGCTTGTTTTATTTCGTCCCCACTCGGGACAATCTCCAATCCTGCCACGTCCTCCTCCTCCAACACTCTGGGAATATTATCAAGAAGGTCATTATGAACCGTGATTTCATCAGCCTCATGAAATTTCTCAAAAAAAATCAGCGACATAAAACGATATTCCCTGTTGGTCTGAAACCCAAGTTCCATCTTCCTTTTTTAGGGAGGTTATCTGATTTTTCAACCTCCTAAGCTTCACGGAGAGATGAAAAATCTTCGAGTTACAATCTCCATTTTTCATCCATCTCAGTTTAGCTTTTTCAGCCCACAACTTCTCGTACATTTGGTTGGCCTTCAATAATACTGTTTTTGCATCTGCCTCTCTGTTAAATAATTCATCATTCATCCCAGCCACCTCTATCCCACCTCTATCTTGAACCTTCTTTAATTCCAGCTTTGCTTTATCGACCTCATCATTCAGGTTAGGAAAATTGGCCCTCGCCCAAACCTTTAAATTCTCCTTGACCTGCTTTAATTTTTGTGCCAGAACGAAAATTGGATTACCCCCTATCGAAGTTTTCCAAGCTTCCTCAACCACAGAGATAAATTGATCATTTTCCATCCAAAAGCTATGGAATCTAAAGGGAATATTTGTAGGTCTTTGAACATCATCAGAGACAACAATTAAAGGGGCATGATCTGATACCGAAGACAACAAAACACGCTGCTTCACATTTCTAAACACATCTATCCACTTCCCATTACAAAAACTCCGATCCAACACTGCAACTGCATGACCCCTTCGACGATTATTAGTCCAAGTGAATTTCTTTCCCTGAGAAGGGATAGAAAGCAATTCACACGCATCAACCATAGCCTGGAATTCAGCAGCTGATCCAAGATTAAACTTACCAGGACCTCTTTTCTCATGCGAGAACAGGGTTGCATTGAAATCCCCCATCACAGACCACGGAACCAAAGCAGATATCGGCAACTCCAAATCTAACCACAATTGCCTCCGCATAATTTTAAAAGAACTTGCATGTACAAAAGAAATACCCACTTTACTACCTGGCCAATCAAAGATGACTGATATATATTGATCAGACATACCTGCAACAACTGGTCTCGAAACCCCCAACTTCCATATAATCCATAAATTTGGGACTTTGTCATCCCGAAAATTATGAATGAAATCCACAGCATACCCCAACCGACTAAAGAAAATAACAGGAAATTTACATACCTGAACCATGGGTTCAGCCAAGCATAACACATCCGGGGCATGCTCCTTCACCAGTAGACGTAAAGCGCACAACCCTGCTGCCTTCCTAACACCCCGAATGTTCCAATATAGAATCTTCATGAATTACTTCTTAGAGAATTGATTTTTATCAGACTTTTTAGCCTGACTACCTGTTTTCTTTCTTTGCTTTCCACCCTCAAGCATACCTCCGGCCTCCTTCTCCCGAGCCACTGCCACCGTATCCATTCTTATAATTTCTGAATGCACAATAGAGACTGTTCCCCTTGAACATTCCACCCTGGGAAAAGAAGCAACCACATGATCCTCACCAGGGTCTTCAACAACTGGCTGCATAGCACTGGCCATGGCAACACCACGTCCAGGTCCTTGACCCCCACCGAGCCTTCTATAACGAGAAGGATACCTCCCCTCCGGAACAGCAACCTCGCCCACAGGAGTAAGCCCCATTCTGGGTTCGTTCCCCCCCAATGGATCCACTGGCGGATCACCAGGAACTCCATGGAGCGGGTTCTCAGTTGGCTTTGGATCAGAGTCAACATCCGATCCCTCATCCATTCGAAATACCTCTCCTTCCTTAGGTAGAATATTAGAAATCTCTCCTTCCTTATTTATAGGATTAGAATCAGACTCTAATTCTATAACCGTCCCTGACACAAAGCCTTCCTTAATTCCATAATTTTCATCTCCGTTGGACTCCTTTCCTAACACGTTTGAGACAGAGTTGGAAGGATTCAAAAATATTTGAATATCTCCCCCAGCCTTAGACGAATTTGAATTAGGAGAGATTTGATCTTGAATAGGATCAAAATTATTCTGCTGATGTGGCAAAGATCTTCCCCTAGAAAGAGATTCTCTCACCGAGTTACTCCCACCTGAGTTGACTCCATCTTCAACATATACCGCCCCTGGAACCTTTGCTAACTTATCAGCCGCACATTGCTTTTCATCATCCAATCTTTTCAGCCTACACTTGGAAATCAAATGTCCGACTCGTTTACAGTATCCACAACGCTCCACATTATCTTCATACACCACCTTTTGACAGAAACCATACACCTGAGATGTACCTGGTTCTAATCTTTCCACCTGTACTTCCTCCACCCTCTCTGCCAAGTCAGAGATATCAACCTCCACCAGCACTCTCGCAAAGAAGCCAAGAATGCCTTGTCTTGTTCGTCTGTCTAGGGACACAGGGCGCCCTACTGCCTTTGCTATAGACAGTAACACATTTTCGTGCCAGTATTCAAGCGGGAGATCAGGAAACCGTATCCATACAAGCTTTGTGAGAAGATGCTTCTCGTGAATGTTAAAATCAGGTTTCCAATGTTGAAATCGAATGACCTGATCACCAATCCTAAGGGGAGACCTTCGCCACACCGCTGCCTTGTCGCCCTCGCACTGAAATTGAAAAATTACATAACCTTTTCCCAATGGATGCATAAGCACCCCTTGACTGAGGTTCCATTTTTCCCGAGCCTCCGCTCTCAAACCATCCAAAGAAATCAATCGGAAGTTTACCCTACCGATTAAGGCAAAACGAAAATTTTGTCTCTTCAATTCATAGTCTCTCTGCGGGATCATTACTCGTCTTTTACTCCCTACCTGAATCGGCTCTGGGAGAGTGTCAATGGCAGGCCAAGACGAAACACCCAAGGCTTTTGCATATGTACGTCGCTGGCCTGCATCCTTGTGCCTTTCATCCTGTGGAGGACCATCTGGACCACGATCCAGAGACTCCCGAGCTCCACCATCGTCATCCTCCACAGCCATAACTCCATTCTCCCCTGAATCGCCAGACACTCTCTCTCCTCCAAAATGCATGGTCTAGTGACCTGACGAAGACAGAAAGAGAGGCTGGACTGGTCGGAGTTCTTCAGATCCAAAGAAATCAGCAAGGGCTGGACAGAGAAATCAGTTCTTCAGTGTTCGGTGTGTTGGATCTGATCGGAGTTCGGTGAAGCTGAAATTCAGTGGAGAAGAGTTTTCAGATCTGCTCGGATCTGCTCAGATCTGCTCAGATCTGCACTTCTTCTTCTTCTTCTTCTTCTTCTTCTTCTTCTTCTTCTTCTCTTCTTCTCTTCTTCTTCCTTACTGCTGGAACAACCGAACCTGCCTTTCCTTGGCGCCGACAAATCCGCAGTGAAGATCGAATGTTGGATCTAGATGTTCATTATCAGTAGATCGGAAGCTCAGAAGAAGCTCCAAAGCAAAGCGAGCAAAACTCGGAACAGTACTTCAAACCGTTAACTTCAGATCTGAAACTCGGAACAGTACTTCAAACCGTGAACTTCAGATCTGACGTGAACTTCAGATCTGTGGAGAAACTTCGGACGCCGTGAACTTCAGATCTGACGTGAACTTCAAACCCTGTTACCTCCCATCGCCATGGATTGAAGGCAAGGCGACTCAAACATTCTCTCTTCTCCATAAAAAAAAATCCCTCTACTTGACCATTTTAAGTTGTCGTCCTTCACTCCTCCATACACACACTATACATTGGGATTTTTTTATCAACACTTCTTAAGGTGTCAAATTTTTTGTCACCAAACATTTTTTTGCACTTTTGGTATGATCGATACAATTTTTTTCCGAATGAGGTTAATGGTATCATTTTTGTTTATTTGCATGATAATGACAACTTTTGATAATAACATAATGATATTTGACTTTCAAATTATTTCTGAAAACCTTTTTATACCCAATCTTATTAACCTTTTGGGAATAGGAGAAGGGACAACTAAGAGAAAGTGTCAAATTCTAAATACACTTATAGAGGTGTTATCAAGACACTCTTACATGTATATGGGAGAAGGAAGTGGACAATTCCTCCCTAATGATTACTTAAATGTCACCTCACAAACAATCGAACAACACATTCTCTCTTCTCCATTAAAGATCTTTCTACTTGACCGTATGAAGTTCTCTCCGTTCCCTTTGCACGCATATACACACAGTTTAAGACTTTAAATGAAACATCTATAGGTGTATTCAAAACTTGACCCGTTCTTTTGATAGACACTTGTCTTTGCTTTTTTTTTTTTTTTTTTTTTTTTAAATTATTTGAAAGTTGACTTATCATTATATTGTAATAATTAGTGAAAAAATAAAATTACAATATTTTTCTAAGAAAGTTACACCTTAAGATGCATCAATAAGAAAATCCCAAATATATATCATGCTATCATACTACTATTAAAAAGTACGTACTCCCTGTCTTTGGTATACTTTTTAAAAAAGACAAAAAAAATCCATTGACATCTACAAAACAAATTTTCAAATGACCAAAAAATAACGAATTTTTTTTCAAATGACCAAAAAACTCCTCAAAATGGAAGATGAAGAAAAATAAAAATTCAAAAAATCTCTCTCTCTCTCTCTCTCTCTCTATATATATATATATATTTAAATCTCTATAATTATTTTAAAAAACATCTCACTCATCCTCTGACCCCTCAAAATGGAAGATGAAAAATAATAATAAACTCTCTATAATTCTCTCCCTCCCTCTCTCAAATCATCTCTATAGTGCCTCATCCCCCTCTCTCTCTCTCTTAAAAATCGATGTATCTTTCTCCCACAGGAAAAAAAAAAACTTGAGCACATAGGGAAAGTTTTAAATAGCTAAATTGTTGCCTCTCTCCTCTCCCTTAAACGTCTTTATAGTGCCTCATTCCTCTCTCTTTCTCTCTCTCTCTCTCTCTCTCTCTCTCTCCTAAAATGACGTATCTCTGTATCAAAAAAAAAAAAAGTGGGCATATGATAACGCACAAAAAGGATGATAACGCACAAAAAGGGAAAAGTTTTAAGAAAATTCTCATAAATTTATTTCAAATAATCATTTCCATAAATGTGGACACATAATAATGCATAAAAGGGGAAGTTTTGAAAAAATCCTCGTAGCTTTATATCGAATAACCCTTTTCATAAAAGTGGGCACATAAAAGGGGGAAGTTTAAAAAAAAAGTCCCTAATAAGTAGAATCAAATCATGGAACAATTATTTGGAGGATTGAAAAATAATAGGGATGGGTATGAAAACCTTAATCTAGCTTGTCATCTCACCTTTCATGGATCTAAAGGACTATAGCTGGGTCTATATAAATTGCAATCTCTTCATCGAGAATTTTGAATCGCATCTCTTCAGGTACAGTCTGAAACCCTCACTACGAGGAGATTCTGGCTCCCATTATCTTCAACTATATTTTTATTCGTAGCCTCTTCATTGACATTCTGGATCCTCTTCATGGAGAGTCTGGTGATGGAGTTCAATGACGTTCTTCCCACTGGGGAGGGGATTTTGGGGATATAAGGAGAAAAATGAAAGGACTCTATCGGAGGTTATCTACTGCTCATTCATTTTCTTCCAAAAAATTTCCCCCATCATTTGGAGAATCTTTTTTTCTTTAATCATTCTATGTAGCATTTATGAACATAAATTGGAGAAGAAGAATATGGTCGATACACAATTTAAACCTGCTAAAGCCTGGCATTGTTTTACAAATTGGGATGAACCTGTTTGCAAGGTTTGTAGATTGTTTCTCGATCCTTGTTTGAGTAAGGCTGTGTGGTTGTCAAGAATATAAATTTGTATTATTTATTTGGGTTTAACTTGCTCTGGATTGTTTTTATGTATCATATAGATTATTCTTAACTTCATTTTATGACTTAATTGTGATAAAAAACGAAGGGAAGGAAAGGTAGAAGCAAGTAGTTATTATTTCTGAAATGTTTTGGGTAACAAGGATGACTTCAATAATTTTATTGTTCTTTTTATATCTTCGTTTTACTTTCTAATCAACATGGATTTTTTAAATCTAGAAGAAAAAAATGTTAGAAGACTGAGTTTTGACAAAACCTCCAGGTTTAAGGAGAAATTGATCTAACCAATTTGTGAAGGGAACACCAAAAAGTGAAAATGTTGTATGTAACTGCACTTAAAATGTTTGATGATATGCCTAACATAAATGTCATTTTGTAGATTTCAAATCTTCCTGGCAAAGAGTTCACATGATGAGATCCTGGTGTTGGAGTTCGATGACATTGTTCCTGTTGGGGAGTGGATTTACTGATTGGATTCTATAGAACCATTATGGACAATATGAAAGGACTAAAGTAGGTGATTAGTGCTAATTAATGGGTTATTTCTTTTATGATTAGATGGTTAATATCTCTCTCTCTCTCTCTCTCTCTCTCTCTCTCTCTCTCTCATTTTCTGCAACATTTTCTTTTTCAAAGGTGAGAGGAAAGGGGAATCCAATTCCCATGAGAAGCATGTGGTGGGTTGATGCAACAAATAATAGTACTTTCTGTCATAACGAATTCTTCTTAGTAGTACTTTCAAGAGTGTCAAGAGACTTTTTTTTGATATAGTACTACTTTTTGTCATAAATAATGCATTATCTTGATGCTTCATAGGATTTATATATCACGAATAGATTTTAACAACTTAGATTTTTAGGGACTTTCTAGAATCTAAAATTGGAGTTCAGTTTATCCTACACTGCTCTAAGTTTTTTTTTTTTTTTGATAAGTTTAATTCTTTTTATGGGTGTTGTATCCTGTATAACTTGTTCTTATGGCATCTTGATTAAACATACCCTTTCTTTGGTTCAACCATTGAATCAATTGTCTCTCTTGCTAACAGAAGAGCAACATGGAAATGATTCTGCAACAAAATGATAAATCTTCTAGATTTTCATGTTTATTTCGAAGGAGGCTATTTGTTGGATCATAGCAGCAATATTTTCTTGAGAGGTTGGAATTTTTGGAAGCCATACAGATGACAAGAGGAGGGAAAGATAGAACAGAAGAAGCCAAATGTTGAACAAGTCGCCAATATTTCTGATGCCAGAACTTGGCACTTTAGCAATTATAGTTTTAATCCCCAAATCAACTATTCACAGGTTTCACTCACTTTCCTTTCATTTCTTCTTCTGTTATTCTCTATTCATTTCCTTGCATCCTTCATTCTGTAACTGATCTCTCCCCTCCTTTAATGTTTTAGAGAAAGCCTAAAGCACAAGTGGGAGATGGTCCAGATCAATAAATGCTCCGCACTTCAAGTTACAGAAACCGATACCAAAAGAGGACTCAAGAAATTAGTCCTTTTTAGAGTTTATTGCCACTTTGGCCTATTTGGGTCTTGGATTGGATTATGGGTATCCCTTGTTTTTTTCTTTCTCCAGAACACACATTGATACCTGTTCAATGTTGGATTGGATTCGACTTTTTATGTCTTCTTTTCCTCCATTAATAGTTGTAACACAACTACCCATATATGGTAATTCAGTTGTTTATTTTATTTGTTTATTATTTATAAAATCAGATTATTAGGAAAGAACAAGAATTTGGATAGTTGTACTCAAATGTCCTTATCATGTGTTATACGATACGGAAACTCTTGTTTCTGTAGGAGATTTTTTTTTTTTTTTGAGGCCTTACCTATTCCTAGATTTCGTTATGCCATATGTTTGCTATAGATGAGAACAATGACTACATCCCAACCTTCTATATCCTGATGTAAATGGACAACAAAACTTGGTTCTTATGACATAGGACCTGTAGAATACTTTGGAGCTTTAAGCATTTCTTATGCATTATAATTAAAGGAGATCTGGACTTACCATTAGGTGGACCATAAACATTTTCTAGACGGTAGATTGACATGTGATCAGGATTGTTAATTTTTAATCTTTTTTCTATAATATTGTTAATGAATATGTCAGTAAGACTTGAGAAATAAATATGATATCAGATGGAGCATAATCAAATGGTTACACTGAAGTTTTACCCATCCAATCTTTGAGATGGGACAATATACGAAATGACACTTCTAATCCACTGTATTGCTACTGAATAGAAAGGTTTCTCAATCCTTCCCTATTTGTACCATTTTTGTAAGATGAACGAAAACATGTGTTAACAAGTAAGAACTTGGCAAAGATCAAATATTAGGCAGAGAAGTTTCGTAGTGAAATCTAGGCCCCCCCAAAAAAATAAAATAAATAAAGCTTCATAGTGATATTATATGTTACTCTTGGATTTAGGTTTATTGCTCACGAAAGCATCTTTTGCATCTATATCCTAAGTTAGTTGTAGGGTAATTGATGATTTATTTTTCTTATGAAATCATAAAAACTTACCAAATCGTACTATTATATTCATACTATTCACAAAAAATGATGTCATTGATTTGACCTTAGTTTAAGTTTTTTTATTAAAAAAAATTAGGTCAAAATTTGTCAGTAAAGATATTTTGAAACCTTTTGACATGAGTTAATATCACCCACCCAATGAGCTGGAATGTAGATTGAATGAATGATATGTTACTGGTTTGGGATTAACAAAATTATGGCAAAACTACTAATGTGAGACGGATAACAGAAATTACTGACATGCTTAACTTTCCTACTTGATTGAATAGATATTAATAGATATCTACAATAGTAACTGGATTTGTATGTATTACTGTAGCAAAATTAAGAAAACTAGAATTATAATAACATATTATGTTGCACCCTATAACTACATTCTAAACCACCAAATATGCTTGATTGAAGCTTCCATCAATTTGAAATGATTTTTTTTTCTTGGCTTTTCTCGTAGTTTGAAGGAGATAGAGGCCCACACGTGCATTTGCACGTGCAACAGGAAGTTCCTATACTAGGACGTTTGGTTCTAGGCAGCTGGAAACTCTCATTGCCGAACCTATTGGAGGAAGCCACTTTATGTAGCAGTGTTGGAGATGACGTATTTTTTTGGAAGGGAGGTGGAGTCGGAGATGGAGTGGAAGGGGAAAGATAGAAGAAGAAGAAGAAGAAAAAGACCGTGGAGCGACGGTATTGATTAGGTTTTGTAGGACAACAGCTATAAATGATTGAAATCTTTTATTTTTCATCTGACAGTCACTAAACCGCATACCTAATTCCAATGTAACCCGCAAGCATTCCTTTCTTTTTCCTCTCTCTCTCTCTCTCTCTCTCTCTCTCTCTCTCTCTATACACATCTTCTCAACTAATACCCACCAAATGAGTTGGAAGATTTGAAATAGTTGATCGGTCAAGCACTCCCAAACCAAGTTTTCATTTAGATAGGATCCGCTGCTCGTACAATCACTTGGTCATACAAGTCAGTATCCAACACATGTCCCATCTTCTGTCATTACAAGGATAATGAGGGATGCTTTCTGGAAACAAAAAGGACAGATGTTGGATGCTGACTCGTACAACCAGGTGATCGTACGAGCAACTGATCCATTCTCATTTCCATTTAGCATTAGCGATATTAAGATGCAAGTTCTGTAATCTGCTTCATGTAATCTACGTCATCACTGTAGTTATTCACACGCAAGACTTCTTTCATTGAAACCCTGCAGGCTTGCACCAATCTAAAAACCTATATAATAGTAGTTGAAGCAAAGGAACCATTGAAAAGCATCAAATTTTGAACCCATTAACCTTGAGTCATCTTCTAGTGCATCAGCTTCTCCTCCTAGTCTTGGTCTTGATATGGGTAGCTGTAGCATCCGCATCGCCAATGGTGAAGACGAATTGTCCAGACAAATGTGGAAACATCTCAGTTCCCTATCCCTTCGGCTTTGGAAATGATGAAAGCTGTTACAGATCCTTTGGGTTTGGACTATCAGGACAGTTAGCGTCCCACTCGAACTCAACCTCTAGAGTCATACTCATACTCAACAACCTCTCCTACATTGTAGGCATTTTCAGTGAGCACAAACTCTAGAGACTACTTGCAGTCCAATACTACCTCATGAGATAGTAGAGTTGGAATAGGATCCCACATGTGATCATAGAGTTAGTCTATAACTCAATAATTGTAATCTCTATATAAGAGCACCATTGTACACTTATTAATGTTAATGCCAATAGACTATTTCAACATGGTATCACGAGCCGCATAAAGCTCCACCGAGCACCTTCCTCATCCCCACGTTTTCCTCCCTTTCTCTTATTCCACTCCACTACCTCTCCAATAACCCACGCCTCCCCATCTTCCTCTCTTGCAAAAAA
>NC_056557.1:25499021-25528170 GCF_013358625.1 Macadamia integrifolia | reverse complement strand
GGATTACCCTACTATCCCATGCCGCTGTTCCCCAGGCTTACTGGGATTATGCCTTTGAAACCGCAGTCTTTCTCATCAATCACATGCCCTCCTCTATCACAGGTAACAAATCCCCCCATCATTTGGTTACAGGCAATTCTCCGGACTACTCTTTTCTAAAAATCTTTGGATGCCTTTGTTATCCATGGCTCCGTCCTTACAATCATCACAAGGTTGAACCCCGTTCTGCCTCATGTGTTTTCTTAGGATATAGCCCTTCCCATCATGGTTATCGTTGTATGGATCTCATCACCCGTCGTATCTACATATCTCGCCATGTCAGATTTGACGAATCTACCTTCCCATTTCACACTGCACCACCATCCTCATCAACCCAACCCCCTCCTACTACCCATCCCCCGTGGGGCATTGCACCTAACATACCTACCCCTCAACCTCACCCTAGCCCTCTGCCTACCCTCCCAAATCCACCCATCCCTCTCCCTGCCACCCCAAAACCACCCTCTCCCATATCCCCTCCTTTCTCACCTCACCTAACCCTAACCAGCCCTAACCCTGACTCCTCTACCACCCCACCCCTTCGCACCAGAACCCTACACGATCTCTATGCTGACCCCCTGACCCTCTCTACCACCACCTCACCTGACCCGGCTAAACCTACATGCTTCTTCCAGGCCCACAAGGTTCCTCATTGGCGTTCTGCTATATCTGATGAATTTAATGCTTTATTATGTAATGGTTCTTGGTCTCTTGTGCCTTACAGGGAAACTATGAATCTGGTTGGCTGCAAGTGGGTGTACCGCATCAAACGGAAGGCAGATGGCTCCCTTGAGCACTATAATGCCCATTTAGTTGCTAAAGGATTTCATCGACAACCTGGTCTTGAGTATCATGAGACCTTTAGCCCTGTCATCAAACCTACTACCATACGAACGGTCCTCTCCTTGGCCATATCTAACAGATGGGCTGTTCATCAGCTTGATGTTCAAAATGCATTCTTGCATGGTATTCTATCTGAGGAAGTCTACATGGCTCAACCCCAGGGTTTTGAAGATGCCCTTCGCCCTAATCATGTCTATCGCCTCCACAAGTCCCTCTATGGGCTCAAATAGGCTCCTAGGGCTTGGTTTCACAGGTTAACTGAGTTCCTCACTCGCTCCGATTTTCGGTCATCCCAAACCAACACATCACTGTTTATCTACATGCAGGGCTCTGTTGTCACATATGTCCTTGTCTACGTCGATGACATCTTGGTTACAGGGAACCAACCAACTTATGTTCAGACTCTCCTTTATCAGCTTGCTTCAGAATTCTCTATCAAGGATCTTGGTCGTCTCAGTTTTTTTCTTGGTATTGAAGCCCTATATCGGTCTGATGGTGTCCTCCTCTCTCAACACCGGTACATCACTGATCTCCTCCAGAGGGCTGGCATGACTAACTGTAAGCCCGTCACTACTCCCATGGCCACCACCTTTGCAGCATCTTCGACAGGGGGTGTCCTTCTTTTGGACCCCACCAGATATCGCTCCATTGTCGGTGCTCTCCAATACATCACCCTCAACAGGCCTGATGTGGCTTATTCAGTGAACCGTGCCTGTCAGTTTATGCATGCCCCCACCGAAGACCATTGGACACTAGTCAAACGGATTCTACGCTATCTCCAAGGAACCAAGGATCATGGGTTGTTCATCTCCAAATCTAGGTCCCTCCAATTACAAGCATTCTCTGATGCTGACTGGGCTGGTGACAGTACGGATCGTAAATCCACAGGAGGCTATGCCATCTATATGGGTTCTAATTTGATCTCCTAGGCCTCTAAGAAGCAGAAGACAGTTGCACGCTCCTCCACCGAGTCTGAGTACAAAGCAGTGGCTGATGCCTGCGCCGAACTCACTTGGCTTCGCTCTCTCTTTGAGAAATTAGGGATCCCTGTTCCCATTGCACCCATTCTTTGGTGTGACAACAATGGGGCCACTTACCTTTCGGTCAATCCGGTCTTTCATGCTCGTACCAAGCATGTTGAAATTGACTTCCACTTCGTTCGTGATAAAGTCGCCTCCAAGGAACTTCAAGTGCAGTTCATTTCAACCCATGACCAGATAGCCGATATCCTTACCAAAGCTCTCAGCTCTACACAGTTCTCCTTTCTACGGGACAAGCTGCGGATTCGACCATTCAAATCTCCACCTTGAGGGGGTGTATCAGGACAGTTAGCGTCCCACTCGAACTCAACCTCTAGAGTCATACTCATACTCAACAACCTCTCCTACATTGTAGGCATTTTCAGTGAGCACAAACTCTAGAGACTACTTGCAGTCCAATACTACCTCATGAGATAGCAGAGTTGGAATAGGATCCCACATGTGATCATAGAGTTTGTCTATAACTCAATAATTGTAATCTCTATATAAGAGCACCATTGTACACTCATTAATGTTAATGCCAATAGACTATTTCAACATAGACTAACCTGCAACTACAACTACAACCCTCCAAGACTATTCTCAGGGAACATGGAAGTTGAAGCTATTTCATTGCAAGGCCATATGCGTTTATGGTCTTATGTAGACAGACCATAAATGAGGTCCACAGCTTTCGTAATCACACCCAAGTCTTTGATTTCAATCCCTGTGGCTATGCTTTCCTTGTGGACATGAACTGGTTCAACTTCTCTGTCTCCAATCTCTTGAATTTCGACCCCAACGTAGATGAAACAGGTTATCCGCAAGTCCCAGTGGTGTACGACTGGGTAGTAGATAATAAGACTTGCGCTGAAGCTAAGAAAAACCTAACTAATTATGCTTGCGGCAACAACAACGACTGTATCATCTCCAAGAATGGTCTTGGGTATAGCTACAACTGTTCCCAAGGTTATCAAGGGAATCCTTACCTGTCAGATGGATGCCAAGGTAACCTGAATCATCTCTCACCATAATCAGTCTCAGCTGATATATAGATTGCAGTGGATCAGGTCCTCTTAGGAGAACCATTCTCGTACGTGACTAATCCACACAGATGGAATCCATCCAAGGAGAAATCTTGTAGTAGATTCTTTCTTTGTGAATCAGACCATGCAAAAATGGTTCTCGTATGGAACCTGATCCATAATCATTATGATTGATATCGGTAAGGATTAGACTAGATCAGACAAATTTATCCTTGTTTTTCGTAAATAATTATAAATTTGGATCATTAAATTTATCCTTGTTTGTCATAAATAATTGTAAGTTTGGATCATTTTACCCTTATAATTAGCGAGTGGATCAGTATTACATCGAACAGAATTAGGGATCGATGTCAACTGATACTGATCTAATTTTTAAAACCATGTTCACCATTATGGTTATGGCACCATACCATTTCAACTCATTTTTCATTTATTTTATGGTAAAGAACCCTAAGCATGTAGGTGTGTTTGTTGCAGATATAGATGAATGTGCAGATCCAAATAGTAATCCTTGCAGTGGGAGTTGTACCAACCTTCCTGGGACTTACAAATGCTCTTGCCCGCCTCGTTATCTTGGAAATGGGGAAAAAATTGGAAGTGGATGCATTCCTCCTCAAAAGCAATTTCCAGTGATTCCGGTCACTGTAGGTAAGAAATAATAATAAATAAAATCAATCTGGTAATTTATCCCACATTTCTATAAGGCTTGATTTAGTATTTTTTTATTTTGGAAGTTTTTTTATTTGATTTTTGCATCTTATTTTGAAATACCGACTCCATTTAGTTGAGATAAGACTAAAGAATTGTTTGTTGTTGTCAAGATATTAAAACTTGGGATTGGTCTTGATTGATATAAATCTGGATTGCTCTGGATTGAATGTATTTATCCTTTTTTTTTTCTAAATTGATTTGATCACCTTTTCAACTGGGGGTTGTCCTATCTCGGTCCAATGTTTGAAACTATGGTTGTTGTATTCACTCTTGCTCTTTAATAATAAGCGCATGGTTAATTTGATGGGCAAAGTGATAATTTCATTAAGAAACATCAGTCTTCTTCTCCAAATGGTCTCACTCATCAATACCCCCTTGCTTCCCAGCCCCACCACCTCTTCTATCACCCCCACCACAACACTCTTCCTAAGAAATACAGAGAACCTATTCTCAGAAATTCAACTGCTATATGACTTTTTTATTTTTGAAATCATTTAAATTAATGTGACTAAACAATTTCTATTTTTTTATTTTATTTTTTTTTGTTGAATTTTTTTATGGAAATCAATCCAAAATTGAAATAGAAATCATACCAAATCAGACCGTAGACTTATGAAAACTATAAATCATTATAACTTTGATATTTGACCAGGGTGAAACTTCGGCGAGGTTTGTTTGAACAACTGAATTTTAAATAAAATTAAAAAGATCAGGCCTTGTCTAGGGTAGTTTAGCTGAATTAAATTTAGAATTCTAAATAGACCAGGCCCGTTGTGTTTCAACAGAATTAAATTTATAAATCCTTGTAGGCTTACCCAAGTTGCATACTCAGCTCTAGCTGAGCGAGCACCTACCAAATTTTTACACCGAAAAAGGGCTTGACCAGATAGCCAAACTCAGCTTACCTTTTCTAATATATTTCTTGATTTTTTTCCCCTATATTTTATTGATTAATTTCAAAATAAAATTAAGAAATATGATATAAAAGGAGAGAATATTGGCCATTTGGCCTAGACTAGAGTTACTATATATTGTCAAAAGCTTCCACCGCTCATCAGTGCCGCTAAGGCCCAAGTCTAGGTCTTGTCCTTCTAAGAAAGTGTATTTGACTCTGATATTTGGGAGATTGAATCCGCTGCTCATATGATCATTTGGTCGTATGAGTCAGTATTCAATACCTGTCTCACTTTCTACCATTATAAGGATAAAGAGGGATATATTTAGAAACAAAAAGGACAGATGTTGAATGTTAACTCGTGTGACCAGGTGATTGTACGAGTAGCTAATCCATTTTCGATATTTGGGAAAGGGTTCTTTGAACATGAGGTATAGGCAACATCTCCTCACATAGGTATTTTTTATTCAATTTTTAGAGTAGAAAAAAAATAATAAAATATTTTATATGAATAAACATTGTCTGCACCTCATGTTCAAAAAGTCAACCCAAGGGGATAGCGTAGTTGGTAAGCAACGAACTTGGTACGAGCCGAAACTCGGATGTCCTAAGTTCGACACCCACTAAGCACACCTTGGGCCACTCACACGGGGGTATATAGTGCTCTTCACTGCTTTCAGTGAAAGTTGAATGGTTCTCATTCAACCCCGGTATGACCCAATCCATGCGGTTGTGGGGTCAGTATGGGCCCGCAGGACTAATCAAGCTAGAGGCTTGAATACACGTCGTTAGCAAAAAAAAAAAATCATGTTTAGAAAGTATTTTCCACATATATTTATATGGATCCAACTTGCTTTGTGCCTTGTTCATGTACCAGTATTCTCTATTAATTCATAACGAATTAGTTCTATAATTACAGTGGTCATGCCTAATATGCTAATACAACTTAAATACTCTTAAATACCAAGTGCATATTTATAATATATATAGCACTCACTGAATAATGGGAAAGAAGGTTCTATACAAGGTCAGGTGGGATTGAGCTTTTGAAAATCTCAGCCCAACCTCGAGTCTCCTTAGCTGGGCCCAGGCCAGGCTTGACCTTGACTCAGGGCCTGAAAAATCCAATCCTAAACAGCCTTCAAGACTGGATTGGGCTGACCCTGATCGATCCTAACAAGGGAAGGGGAAAGGAGATGCATGGGTTGGGACGAGTTAGGGAGAAGAAAAAGAACAATTAAAAAAAAAATGATTGTTTCTCAGTTTTTGCAACATCCCTTCCACGTTTTATGATGATTAAACACTAACTAAAAAAAAAACCTAACTCCTTCGCCTCTTCCATGTATTTAGTTTATTAAGATTTTTTTTTTTTCACAAAATTTCGTTTGTTGTCGTTATATGTAATAGTATTTCCTTTGCTATCTAAAATCAGGGTGTATAGTTGCCTTATGCTCTATTAGCACATAATCGCTCCATGGGCACCCCAATTTTGACCCACTGTTAGTGTGTTCAATAATTTTAATGGCTTCTTACAGGTACTGCCTTAGGCTGCTTGTTTCTACTTATTGTTAGCATTTTGGGGCTTTGCATATATCAAAAGAGAAAGGTTGAAAAACTCAAGAAGAAATTCTTCAAGCAAAATGGAGGTTTCTTGTTAAAGCAACAACTAACTTCCCGTGAAGGCCTTGTTGAAGCTGCCAAAATCTTTACAGAAGAAGAACTAAAGCAGGTGACTAACAACTATACTCCGAGCCAGATCCTTAGTCGAGGAGGCTATGGCACAATATACAAGGGAGTTCTATCTAATCATAGAACTGTTGCCATTAAGAAATCAGAAGTTGTTGATGAAAGTCAGATAGAGCAATTCATAAATGAGGTGGTTATTCTCTCCCAAATCAACCATAGAAATGTTGTAAAACTATTGGGTTGTTGCTTAGAGTCTGAGGTTCCAATATTAGTGTATGAATTTGTTACAAACAACACCCTATTTCACCATATCCATGGCGAGGGGAGCAATTCTTCTATTTCATGGGATAATCGACTGCGGATAGCTGCGGAAACATCAGAAGCAATCACTTATTTGCATTCTGCAGCTTCGCCACCAATCATTCACAGAGATATTAAGTCTGTAAACATTCTCTTGGATGATAATTATACGGCGAAGATGGCAGATTTTGGCGCATCAAGGTTGGTTCCTTTAGACCAAACTCAAATAAGTACAGTCGTCCAAGGAACATTGGGGTACTTGGACCCTGAGTACCTTCAATCAAGTCAACTCACAGAAAAGAGTGATGTTTATAATTTTGGTGTAGTACTAGTGGAGCTATTAACCGGAAAGAAAGCAGTCCATTCAAATGGGCCAGGTAAAGAGACATGTCTAGCCATGCATTTTGTCACTTCAACTAAAGAGGGTAGGGTTTGGGATATTCTAGATGATCGGGTTATACCTGAAGGAAGCAAAGAGCAACTCCATGAAGTTTTAAAACTTGCTGAGAGATGTTTAAGAGTAAAAGGGGGAGAAAGGCCTACAATGAAGGAAGTGACAATGGAATTGCAGCGGTTGAGCAAGTATCAGAGGCACCCTGGGGCTGCACAAAATCCGGAGAAGGTGGATTGTATTTTTGGCGAAGCATCAAACTTGCATAGTAACACTTTTGGATATGATAGTTTGACTAATGAAGAAAGACCCACAATGAAGGAAGTGACAATAGAACTGCAAGGGTTGAGAAAGTATCAAAGGCACATTGAGGTCACACGAGATCCCCACACTAGGGTCACACAGGATCCCGAGCTGGTGGTCAGTGTTTTTGGCCAACCATCAGACTTGTATGGTCACAACACTTTTGGGTATGATAGTTTGACTAATCAAGTGATAATATCATTAGATGGTGGGCGATGATTATACATGTTATGATGTCATTGGAATCTTCCTTCTTTAGTTTGTCCTTCAAAATTGTGTTGTTTTTCTAAATAGACAAAAAATAAACATCTTGGATCCTCATGGGATCTATCGCTTTTTCTTCTTCCCCGCCTTAGTTTTGATGTACTATCTATTTCTCTTTTTATTTATTTATTTTTTGTTGTTGCCCTTCCTCTTTTTTGTTGTATCATTTGTCTTGTACTGCCCTCACCCCTTTTTTTTCTTAGAATCCTAGTTTCTTACCCTTGTGTCTCCCTCGGGCTTGGTTTTGTCTTGCCTTCTTTCTTAGGACTCAGGTTTGTTGCCCTTCTCTTGGGTTCGTTTCCTTTGGCTAGGGTCTTTGCCCTTGTTTAGCGGAATTGTCTTGTCTATTGTATCTATTTTTTATCTTATATTTTAATATATTTTTATCCACAAAAAAAAAGTACAATTATAATTTGTCTTTTTAGTGAGCGTTTTTCCTTCTCACATCATAGAGGAATTGTCTTATGATGTAACGTTAAGACCAAGATATAGGTTTTGTACATAGCGGTGGAGGGCTCTTGCTGATGGCAATGCCAAAGGTGGGGGTCCCCTACTCGATTTATAATAGTTTGTTTTGGGTGAATTAATAAATGCATTAAAAGAAGGGGGAGGGAAAATATATCCCCTAATGGAGATTGCAAACCCTACAAGAGTAACCAAAGCCCAAAAGGACAGCATCCAAGGCGCAGTGGGCTTGGGGAGTGGAAGACATATCATTTTAGATATGTCTAATACAACTCAAAGTCCACATGGGCTAAATAAAGGATCCAAGAACCCATAAGCCCAAAGAAGGGGGAAGGGCAAATGGGAAAAAAAAGGGAAAAAAGAGGTAGGGTTCCACCAGCGGATCTCAACACAATCACTTCCAGCCGCCAAGACATGAATCGGCGTTCCGGCATAAACAACAGGCACCGCAGCAAGGTGGTGGCCTTGCGGAGGGCCACGGCCAAGAGAGAAGCTAGCCTCACGGAGGAGACAGCCGCAAAGGGGGGTACTAGCCTTCCGGAGGGCGATGGCGAGGGGGCTGTAGGCTAAATGAGATAAGAAACCATTGAGACGAGCGAATCGATCAGGGAGCAAACATAAGGAAATGTTTGGTCAGCCAAGGATCCAGAGGAAAGCAAGTTAAGGTCATCGGCGCAATGGCATACTCAAGTAGTGAAGCGACTCAAGGATGAGTGGCAACAGGTCCGGTGAGCGTCGGCAGAGGGGGGGAGGAGCCAATGAAGTAGTTAGAGAGCAGGTCGGAGCGGTGGAGGACAACAACAAGCGAAACCTGATCAAAGCAGCAACTCGAGGAAGAAGAAGAAGAAGAGCAGCGGCAGGCCCAGAGAATGCCAGTAGAAGAGGGAGCCAACGAGTCTTACAGGGAGGATTAGGGGGATTCAGGCAAGACCATCACCCGATCAGGGTTGAGACAGGAATGGAAGGGATGGGGAGTTGGCAACGGGTGGATCACGCCTCCCGGAAGTGTGAGACTGAAGAAGAAGAAGAAGAGGAAGAAAGGAAGCGAGAGAAGAAGGAGACGAGAGAAAGAGGGAGAACGAGAGAAGAAGGAGAAGAGAGGAAGCGGAGGGGGGGTGAGCAGCCCATCGTGAGTCCAGGCTGCTCCAGACGGCGTCGCCGTAGAGATCTCCTTTCTCAAGCGTTAGTTAGGGTTCTGCATCCGACTCTCTAAAATTTCTGCCTTTGACCCGATTTATAATAGTTTGTTTTTGCTTTGGGTATGGTTTTGTTATTGTTTTTCTTATTTTAATACAAATCTGATCTTTTCCAATATATATATATATATATATGCGTGTGTGTGTGTGTGGTTCCTAAGCTGAAACAAATAGCGAAGGGAAGCCTTCCATAGTATAATAACAACAATCTATGTATAATTTGTTCACCATTATAATTTGTGTTAAATATGCATAAATGATGTTTGGGAGACACCCCCCCTTCCCCAAAAAAAAAATAACGTTACACCACTTGTCTACAATAGTAGCAAGAAGAACAATGGAAAAACCAATATTATATTCTCCTGGTATTGGATAGACCTAGATCTAGTTGGATTTAATCAATCTAAAATCTGTGTAATGATAAATCCATGCTTGTTCTATGAGACTTCAGCCAATTGGGTAATCTCTCTTTTGAGCACAACAAGAAACAAGGGATTTAATGGAGGATTTTTACCGCTGTTAAAAGCAAAATAACTGTAGTTAAACCCTTTTGCGCCAAAAATCCGCCACTTAAATGTATAAGCCCTTGCTCATCCGTGTTTGTTATTCCAAAATATACAAACTGATGCACCGAGAGGTAGACCAACCAATCCATCCAAGGACCACGAAAGATTGATGAATGAACCTAGATTTTGCAAAAACTTCTTTAGGTTATTGAATCTGATGGGAGAGGTGTGGACTGGAAGAGTATAGAGGATAGATGTGTGGCGATAATCTACACTCTACACTCCATACAGAGATATGAACATAAAGAGAGTTGGTTAAATACTGAAATATTCCTAAGAATAGGGTTGTGAGTTTGGTTCTTTCGATTCAAGCCCATCTGGAGGTTGAATAGGTGTCAGGGTTGGGAATTTCTGACCCTGAGTCATGGCCGGCTGGGCTAGGGTTGAGACCTTGGGCAAAGCCCAGCCCAGCCCAGCCTGAAACTATCTTCATCTTCTTTCTTCTTCAATTCCTCGTCTTCTTATTCTTTTTTGCTCATTTTCTTATGCAAACAGAAAAAACATTGGCAGATATACTTCTAGCGTGGCCTAGATTTTTCTCTAGAGCAAAATTTTGGACATGGCCTCCACAGCTGCTGCTCATATAGATTTCCTATTGAGTTCTTGACTTTGATTATGATTATATGAAGCTTCGGATATTCTATGACAGCTAGTCACTCGTATTGTGCTACTTATTAATACTATTATATAATAAAAAGATGTATAACTTACTAGTGATTGAAGTACACTAAATTATGTAGAGTTGAGTGGTATGGGCATCTTCTTAAGGTATTTGAACGCCCCATATATGTGTGCAACCGGGTTGTCCTCACTTCCTATATAAAACAACTCTACAACTACTTAAGGTGCATTTAGGCGAGTGATGAGAGAAGGTACGAGTACGGTTAGGGTTTCCCCTCTCGGAGACCTAGGGCCCATTTGATAACGTTTCAAGAAACGTGTTTCTGTCGTTTTTGTGTCCAGAAATGGCAGGAACGGGACAAAAAGCGTTTCATAAAATTGTTTCATTTCACTTGTTTTCAGAAATAGAAATTGAAATTTCTACTTATTTATGGTTCAAGAAACGACCCATGTTTTGTCATTTCTGGAAACAACTCGTGGCCATTATTTCACTAGTTACTATCGACTTCCAGAAATATGACTTATTAAACACCTTTAATTCCATCTGTTTTTAGAAACGGAAATTTATGTTTCTGTCATTTCTGAAAATATAAATGGCATAAATGTTATCAAATGTGCCCCTAATGGTGGATGGCACATTTGATGATCCGGAATTGGAGGCGGTTGGTGGATTTTTGGATTTTGAGCTGGAAGATGGATTGTGGACCCCTTCCTGCTGGGGAATCTCACTTGTCTCCTGCAGTTATTCCAGTTCCTCTTCCTTTGCTTGAAGAGGCGCTGATGGTGCTAGTGGTTGCTGCGGCAGTCCCACCTATGAGACGATCATTCGCATTTGTGGTTAGGAGGCCTACCCTTCCGGCCATAGATTGCCTTCCGATGGCGGTAAAGGATGGCTCGTTACCGTGCACCAAGAGCCCTCAAGTGGTTTATGATGGGCATCGTTTTACTCTCTTCGGCCATGTGGATTTCTGTGCATTAACAATATATGGACTGCGAAGCAGTGGCGCCCAATTATTCATGTGAATCCTGCTTCGAGTGGGAATCCCCGGTCAGCTGCAAGAAACGTGAGTAATCAGGGAATGTTGCCAAATATGGAACACTTTCTCACACTATGGTCTCTCCACGTGTTCGAACGAGTGAGGCTATTATAGGTGAGAGGGATTTGATTTCTAGAAGATTGGATCCGCTGATCGTAAGATCAGGTGAGCATCAAACATCGGTCCCTTTTACTTCCAAATATACCTCTCTTTACCAATATAATGAAAGGAAATGGAGTAAATGTTGGATGCTCACCTGACTAGATGATCATTCGAGCAGCGAATCTATTTTCATTTTTTTTTTTTTCTAGAAGTGGATCTTTTCCAATTTTTTTTCATGACAAGGAGGGGCGGGTGGGAGTTTGGCAGATCACTTGTGTGAATTGTCTTCTTTGTCTCATGGGGTCTCAAATATAGACCCAAGGGATGTGGATCTGAGTGGGGCAGACCCAGATGGTGTAATTGAAGTTATTCTTGGTAGGGGTGTCAATCGGTCAGGCCGGGCCAATCTCGATCGGGCCAAATTGGGCTCGGCCAATTTCTAGGGTTGCACCTTAAACGCCTATTTAGCTAAACGGGCTTAGCAAGCGCGGGCATGGTACAATTAATAATCAGGTCAGTTTGTCTCGGACTTTAATTGAGCTATCATAAACGGACCTTAACCGGGCTATAAACCTATTTAACTATTATTGGGCTTTAAATGGGTCCTTTTTAAATTTGGCCTCTAAAATGTGCTTGAAGAGGAATACCAATGAAATGAGGCAAAGATGGGCATAACAAAGAAAAAGATTCTATAGTTAAAATGGATTAAGCCAAAGATGGGGCACAGTAAATAAATTACTAAGGTACTCGATCTTTAACCCACGAAACCCAAATCAATTAAACCATCTACATAACCCAAGTTTAGGAAGTTCAAATCAATTAAACTATGCATAAAAAATATGAACGTTCATATAACAATTACCACCATATCAATTGTATATATCACAAAGCCTTAGCACTAAATACAAATAGTATTAAAAAAAATTAAAAAAATGCAAGTAGTATTAAAGGGGTCGGGCTAGGTCGGGCTTAAAGGAGTCAGTTTAAATCGGACTTGTAAATGTGTCGGGCTAGTCGAGAGCCTGTCGGGCTAGGTGGCTGCACTGTGTACTACCTATTTATAAATGTGTCGGGCTTAAACCCAACACGTTTATTAATCGGGCCGGTCTGGGTAGAGCCATAAAGGTGTCGGGCTCGGTCTAGCCTACCAGTACGGGCTTGGAATTGACACCTCTAAGTCTTGGGGCTTCTTCGTATGAGGACTCTGAGTCAAGTGTGGAGAATGATGTGGTGCAAGACTCGTTGATGGCCCTTCCATCAATCGAAAGCCATGATAATGGGAGAATGATAGCTCTTCATTTTGATGTAGCTGCATAACGAGTGGTTTTTCGGGTGGGAAAGGGAAAAATGAACCCTAGATTAGGACTGTGAGTCATAATCGGGTGGGTTTCCGCCACCTTCCAATTGAAATGGGTCAAGAGTGGACTAGATTCGGGTGAGCCTCCTTCACCATTGGATTCGTTTGTGACACATGTCATAATTTCTGCTTCACTGCACCTCACTACACCTTATCCTCCCTGCACAACAGCTGTTCATAGTAGAGATCTGATTCCCACCTGCGTTTTCTTCCAAATCCTTCCTAGGGCACCAAGCAGCAACAAGAAAGTCTTAGGTTTGGGTATGTCTAAATGTAACCTACCCGGTTACAAAAACCTTGTAACCTAAATTATTGTGTCCCCATTATTTTGTCATTTTGTGATTGCTTTTAAGGTCAAAAAAGTAAATTACTGTGTCCCCATTATTTTGTCATTTTGTGATTGCTTTTAAGGTAAAAAAAGTAAGCTTTTAAGGTCAAAAAAGTAAATTATTGTGTCCCATTTATTTTGTCATTTTGCGATTGCTTTTAAGGTCAAAAAAGCAAATTCAACCTCAAATTTTTGAATTGTTACTTTGATTTAAATGGCAAAACGAGGGGTATTTTAAGAACGAATACACTCTTCCCAAACAACCCAAACAACCCCTCGCCCCAACTGATCGTCTTCCTCCTTTCGAGTCTTTCTATTACCTTTCTTGGTTTTTATGGCATAAAGTTTGGCAAGATCATCTCCAATGAGTCAGGTAAAGGCTCTCTTTCTTCTCGGCATGTCCAATACTTTTATGGGTTTAAAACTTTTGGTGGACTTCATTTTTGTTTTTTGAAATTTAGAAAACAAAACCTCTTCCCAGAAATTCATGTATCAATTATATTGCAATAATGTCTGTTGTGCATTAGAGATGAGGTGGTAAGATAGTTCTAATCATGTCTCTTTTTCTCTTTTCAAAGAAATCAATTGTATTAAATATGCTAGCGTTTTTAAGAAAGTTAAAATCCAGAAAGATGACAAATGGCAATATTGTATGCTTGTTTTTTTTTTTTCGTAAAGTAATATCATAGGCTTGGTACTACTATAATGATGACATGTGAAATTGTGTAATTATAATATATTTTATAGGTTGATTCTAAGGGTTTTGGGATTGATTCTGGTCAATTCCAATTTGATTTGGATTTGGATTGATATTGGAAGCTACTATTTTGATCTTTGATTCTATGTTTAAAATCGATTATAAGGTTTATAGGACTAGATCGTAGGTCTTAAGATTTGAGGGCAATTCTAGGGTTCTTTTTATCCGATTTTGATTCGATTGGATCAAAATTTATAGGAATCAGTTCCAAGGATGTAGGGGACGGTATTAGTATCAATCTCTGTCGATGCCGATTCTATACCGATCCAAATCGGATGGGATCAGTGGGTATCGGTCTATTTTACCCTTGATTTTTATAAAAGGAATTTTTACCTATTTTACCCCTGAAAAGATCCGGATAACCGATTTGAATCGAGGATCGGTCTCAGCTGATAGTACCGATCCCGGATCGATACTTGAAACCATGATCAGTTCGATCTCCAATTCCAAGTTTAAAATCCCTAGTTGATTTGGCTAGTTCAGATCAATCCCAATTCTGATCATTATAGAATGGCATATCTAGGATTTTTGGGATTAGGCTATTGGTTTTTAGAATTTAGTGTCAATTATAGCATTTTTGTGATTGATTCGAATATGATCTAGACTGGAATCATTATGGACCAATTTATCCTTTGATTTTGACTTAAAATTCTGGTATTAGCCGATCTGGATTAGAATTGGTCATGAACTATACAACTCCGGAAGTTCTAGAATGGTCAATTTAGAATTGGAATCACTAGAGGGATTGTTTTGATACTCAATTTCGAGTTTAAAATCATTGGTTGAATAAACCAATTTCGATCCAAATCGACCATAATAATACCTATCCAGGCTATTTCAGAATGATTGATTATAAGGCTTTTGTGATTGATTTGATCCATTTCCGATTTTGGTCACTTTGATCTAGATTTTATCTAGTATTAGGCCAAATTGAAATCAAAGTTCAATTTCAATTTAGACCGATTCGGTTTTTATTGAGTTGACTTAATGGCCTCTTGTAGGTAATATGTTCTCTTTTAGTAATTTTTTAAAGTTGTTATAAGGTCTTTTATGGTTTCGATTCTCTTGATTTGGTCCAATTCAATTTTTTACCGATTTGATAAAAACTCAAATCGATAAAGGTTCGTTTCACGTTTCTCTTTATTAGTGCAACTCGCTTGGACCGGAAATGGACACCCTTACTCAAAGCAATAGACCCAATCATCCAACGGTTAGTATAATTTTTTTTTTTCAATCCAATGTTGGACTTCAGAGAGACAAGGAATTGAGATTTGAAATTTCAAACGTAGTGATGGGTCTATTTGAGGATAAAATTACATTTCTACCATTTTTAAACACTTTTTCACAAAAAGTGGTGCAGCAGCTTTTAAGATTTTATTAGGAATATAAACAGATGAAATTACTTTTTGAATCTTCTTGAACCAATCATTTCTTTCACGGTATAAGACTTTTTAGGTAATTAAAAGTGGGTTACAAGCCTTTTGTAACCTACCTAGGTTACAACTAGGTAACCCCTTTTTGCGCTTCTTTATCGCAATCTTCACCATGCAGCGCAGAGAGCCGCGACTAGAGCACCAAGCAGCGACCAGCGACCAGTAAACCTCGACGGAACAGGGAACACGAAGAGCCCAACTACGGAATCCTTCTTCCTCCTTTTTCTATTGGAGATTTTCTTTCTCAGCTCCATGGAGTAGGCCAGGTGTTTTAATTCTGGGTGGTTTGACTGTCTTTATATGCTTACGGTTGATATTTGGGAAATGCAATCCAGACTCTTGTCCTCCATTTTTGGTGAAATCTCTTTCAGATATCCTTCATCTTTGTTTCTCGGTGTAGTGAAATCTTGTTTGAGATTCTAAGAACAGGCCAGGTGTTTTAATTATGGCTGGTTTGATTGTCTTTATAAGCTTATGGTTGATGGGTAAGAGAAGTTTTGAATTTATGAAATGTATATTAGATGATGAAACGGAGAAAGAAGAACATCCCCATCAAAGGATGAGATCTGAATTTCATTAACATTTCTATAGAATTTGTGGATAAGAAAGTTGATTCTTCTCATCTGCAAATTGGTTTCTCCTTGTTTCTCTGTGAAGCAAAGTCGTGAATGGGAAAGGGAAACATGAACCCTAGATTGGGATTGTGACTCATAATCGGGTGGGTTTTCGCCACCTTCCAGTTGAAATGGGTTGACAGTGGGTTGGGTTCGGGCGAGCCTCCTTCACCGTTGTATTCGTTTGTGACACGTGTCATAATTTTACGCAGCACCGCAACTCACCGCACCTTATCCTACTTGCAGAGGATGTTTTTCCGGAGGTTGATAGGAATTTGCAAAAACGATTCGGGTAGCAACACCCAGGTGGTAGTTCTTCCTCTCAATATTTTTCCCAATGATGGTATTTTCCTGGAACATTAAAAGGATTTGAAATGATAGGGCGAGAGCTGCTCTATGAAATTTAATTAAGGCTCATAATCCATCAATTTTATGCTTGGCAGAGCCTAAGGTCAGTCCTGATAAGTGTCTCATGAAATTTTTCGATGCTTTGGATTTTCATACTGATATGATCTATACTATATAATTGTTCAAACAAGGATCCTAATATTTGGATTCTCTGGAAGGAGGGCCTGACAAAGCCAAACATATTGAGGTTCTTTGACAAGCATATTTCTCTGTTATTGGATGTTGAGAACTAGAAATATTTTCTCTCTATTGTTCATGCTAATTGTTTCAGGGATGAAAGACATCACCTGTGGTGTGATTTATGTGGGATTTATGATTCGACTTTGTTGCTGCTGGAAATTGTCCTAGACTCCTTTGCGCTCTGCAAAGAAGAACAAACACATGAGCGTCGGGCTGATTTGATGAGGGACTCTCTAATGCCTAAGTTAGACTTATGTGCGAACAGATAATTCTCGTAAAGAATGTAAAAAAATTGGTTCCTTAGAAAGGCGTTTACTTGGATTTTTATAGTTGGACATGGCGGTTTCCTGTGGAAAGTCTCGATATGGTAGTTGCCTATCAAAGGTAGGAGTCTAGATTTGGCAAGGGTTGTAGTAGAAAAGTGAATGTGGAGATTGTTTTCGTTATAGGAGTTTTCCATATTGGCCATATCTCGGGAATATGACAAGATTCCCTTCCTTCGAGGAAAGATTCATTATTCCAACAAATGTCTTGCTTGGGTTTGCTCTGTTCCTATGATACCCATGCTAGACTCAATCAACTTCCCTTTTTGGGGAATACTTCTTGATGGTGTTGTCCAGGTCTTGGACCGATCAGTGGAGGATAGATGATGTGGTTGCCCAGTTACTTGTTCCAAGCAGAAGATAGTCTGTTAACCGATGGATTGATCTTCACGTGATGCGTAGTTGACGGATTGAACCTCTTGCACGTGGGGCTTCCCATGGTATTGGCATAGCCGTTTGGCTCCTGGGTTTTGCTTGATGCCATTGGTCGGTCGGCTCCCATATTAGGTGCCTACCTTAAATTAGGTGGACTATGGTGGTTTTGTCGGGTGGTTCAGCTACTTCCGCATCTTAGGGCCACTCGGTAGACATTGGGTTGTTTTCATTTTAGCCATAACGGTCTCTACCTTAGATGGTGTTTGGGGACATTAATGCTTGTCTTTTATCTCATAAAAAGTGTGGCCTAGGCAATTTTAATTTGGTTTTGGCGGGTGAATTTGCAGCAATGATGGATGCAGCATCTCTAATTCTATCCCATCTTGTGGTTGCAAATCACTTGGTCTAACAATCGCAGAGTTGGTAATCTCATAGTAGTTCTTGGTCGTAGTCTTTGCAATGAAGAATGGATGGCTCAGTTCCCTCAATGCTCTCATCGAGTGGTTATATAGATTACCCTGATCACTGTCCTTTCACTCCTTTGGTGATTTCATGTGATGGTGTTCCTACACCGAAAATGTGCCTTTCCGTATGCAAAGATTCTGGGCGGAGCACAAGGATTTTTAGAAGTGGTACAATGCCGTCAGACTCTCCTATGCATGGTACTCTTATTTTTTGGTTGTAGTGAAGCTTAAAAGGATGAAAAATCCTTTGAATTTATGGGTAAAGGAAGCATTTTCGAATGCGTTTTCTATGGTTCTCAAGGGAAAGTCTAATTAGGTTAATATGAGCGCACGAGAAAGCATCAACAAAGGCGTCATTTTTCATTTCATAGAGGGTGTGGGTCAAACAGTTTTCCCCCATGTGTCTAGGCATAGAGACCACACTCCCCCATAAAAATCATTTTCCCATAAAAGTGTGTGTGTGCGTGCGCACGCGCGTGCGTGTGTTTTTGTGTGTGTGAGAGGGAGAAAGATCTTCACTTTGTTTATTAGTCAACTCTGGAGATGATGGAATAAATATCTATTTCCTAATCAGAGAATTGCAATTGAACAAGCAGTCATCATATCAAGAAGAATGTCGTCATGCGGATTCCTTACAGGCTCCCTCACAAACAAGCCTCTCTCTCTCTCTCTCTCTCTCTCTCTCTCTCCATGAAAAAATCTCCCTATTTGACCGTTTGAAGTCCTCCACCCCCATTTGCCAAAAATTGCACATGGGCGTCCCATAGATATTCTATCTTAATTAATGACGTCTCTATATGTTTAAAACTTGAGAGCTATTTTCTATTGCCTTTTTGTTATTCCGAAAAGTATTTTATCTCAGGGTTAAAATAGGATATTCAAATATAAATTAAAAACTATTTATTATCATGTTATTATCAAAAGTTAGCATTATAAATCGTGGAATAATTCGTGGAACAAAAATGTTGCGTACTCTAATAAAAGGAAAAGAAAGAATAAAACTATAAATCAATGACTTTGTAAAATCTGAATCGGTTGACTGGTTTAGCATTGCAATCCAAGTTGACATACTAAATTAATTACTATGGTTTAATTCCATTTATTATTAGGGATATTTAGGTGCAAGTCATGTCATCTGTATCATCGCTGTAGTTATCCACACGCAAGATCAATATGATTTTTTTCTTTTTCTTCTTTCGTTGAAACATTGCACCAGTTTGGATCAGGTATTCATGAGAATCATTCTGATATGAGGTCTGATCCACACTTGAAATCCACTCAATATGAAAATCTATTGTAAGAAGAGAGAGATTAATTGAATTCCATGTGCGCATATGAGGATGGACACAATCTAATAACCTATAAATAGCAGTTGAGGAAGCAATGGAAAAATATTAGATTTAGAAGCCATTAACGATGAGGAGTCCTCTTGTCGCACATCACCTCCTCCTAGTCCTGTTATGGGCAGCTGCAGCATCTGCATCGCCAATGGTGAAGACGAATTGTCCAGACAAATGTGGGAACATCTCAGTTCCTTACCCCTTTGGCCTCGGAAATGATGAAAGCTGTTACAGATCCTTTGGGTTTGGGCTAACCTGCAACTACAGCTACAACCCTCCAAAACTGTTCTCAGGGAACATAGAAGTTCTAGATCTTTCATTCCAAGGCCAAATGCGTTTATGGTCCTATGTAAGTGGAGATTGCTTCAACAACTTCGGCCAACCAACTAATTCGAACATCCCCTCTATGGAATTGTTTTTGGACACCTTTTCGTACTCCGACACAGAGAATAAATTCACAACTCTGGGTTGCGACACCTCCTCTTACATCATTGGCTCCGGTGGCCTGAACTTCACGACTGGGTGTAGCATGATTTGCAGCAACAGATCTGATGTGACCAATGGTTCCTGCACTGGCATCGGCTGTTGCCAGAACTCAATTCCAAAGGGCTTCAAAAACTACATTATAGAGCTCAAAAGCTTCAGAAATCACATCCAGGTCATTGATTTCAATCCTTGTAGCTATGCTTTCCTCGTGGACATGAACTGGTTCAACTTCACCGTCTCAGATCTCTTGAATTTTAGCTCCTACGTCGATAATGAAGGTTTTTCGCGAGTCCCAGTTGTGTATGACTGGGCAATAGATAATAAGACCTGCGCTGAAGCGAAAACAAACATGACTAATTACGCATGCGGCAACAACAGTGACTGTATCATCTCCAAGAATGGTCTTGGATATAGCTGCAACTGTTCTCAAGGTTACCGAGGGAACCCTTATCTTCCATATGGATGCCAAGGTAACCTGACCTTTCTTGCACCATTATGGCATCATACCCTTTCAGTGCATTTTTGTTTGCAATTTTGCATCTATATATGGTGGAAAGTCCTAAGATTGTGTGTTTCTTGCAGACATAAATGAATGTGAAAATCCAATTACTAATCCTTGCAGTGGAATCTGTACCAATCTTCCCGGAAGTTACAAATGCTCTTGCCCAACTGGTTATTTTGGAGACGGAAAAAAAATTGGAAGTGGATGCATTGCTCTTCAAAAACAATTTCCAGTGATTCCGGTCACCGTAGGTAAGAAAAAAACAATAAATAAAATCAATCTCAGGCCCAATTTGGTATAAAAACTATTTTAATTTCAATTTCAATTTCATAAGATGATTTCTATTTTGAAAGTTGTTCGGTTAGAATATTACACCTTATTTTAGCGAAATACAAATATTTCCCAAATCCGTCATGCTATCACCACCACTCTCTCATAAAGAAATCTAGAGATTTTATTCTAAAAAATTAAACTGTCAAATAGATTTCTTATTCTTAGAATATTTCAGATTGATGCAGCTATACAATTTTCATTTCTTGACCAAAAATTAGTCATTGAGTTTCGTGAATATCAATCCAAAATTAAAATTTATATAATACCAAATCAGGCTTTAACTAGGCTTAGGAAAATTGTAAATCGTGATACCTTGGGTGTTTGACCGGGGTGAAACTTGGGCGAGTTTGGTCTAAACAATTGAATTTTAAATAAGAAGAAGAAGAAGAAGAAGAAGAACAGGTCCCCGTCCAGCATAGTTTAACAATATTAAATTTAGAATTCCTTGTATTGGCCATTTAGTGTAGACTGGTGTTATCTATTAATTCATCATCGATTAAATACTATTGAATACCAAATGTATATTTATGATATAAACCTCATTAAGCAAGGGTAAGGAATGTTCTATGGAAATACCTAATTGTTCCTGCTGCTCCATTAGTACATTATCTATGATCTATGTGCACCCAAATTTTGATCCAACTTTTAGTTTGTTCAATAAGGCTATGTTTGGTAGCCAAGAGAAGAAAAACTTCAAAAAATTTTGAATTTGAGGAGAGAGATAGACATAAAAAATCATTGTGTAATCAATTTTTTTTTTTGGGTCTTATTATGTTTTTATATTTTTTCTTTTCTTTTCTTAGATTATCAAACATAGCCTAAGTTCACTTGCATCTTATAGGTACTGCCTTAGGCTGCTTGTTTCTACTTCTTGTTAGCTTTTTGGGGCTTTACGTATATCAAAAGAGAAAGGTTGACAAACTCAAGCAGAAATTCTTCAAGCAAAATGGAGGTTTCTTGTTAAAGCAACAATTATCTTCCCGTGAGGGCCCTGTTGAAGCTGCCAAAATATTTACAGAAGAAGAACTAAAGCAGGCAACTAACAACTATGCTCAGAACCAGATCCTTGGCCGAGGAGGCTATGGTACAGTATACAAGGGAATTCTACCTAATCATAGAACTGTTGCTATTAAGAAATCAAAAGTAGTTGATGAAAGTCAGATAGAGCAATTCATAAATGAGGTGGTTATTCTCTCCCAAATCAACCATAGAAATGTTGTAAAGCTATTGGGTTGTTGCTTAGAGTCTGAGGTTCCTATATTAGTGTATGAATTTGTTACAAACAACACCCTATTCCACCATATTCATGGCGAGGGGAGCAATTCTCCTATTTCATGGGATAATCGACTGCGGATAGCTGCGGAAACATCGGAGGCAATCGCTTATTTGCATTCTGCAGCTTCGCCACCTATCATTCATAGAGATATTAAGTCTGCAAACATTCTCTTGGATGATAATTATATGGCAAAGATGGCAGATTTTGGTGCATCAAGGTTGGTTCCTTTAGACCAAACTCAAATAAGTACAGTTGTCCAAGGAACATTGGGGTACTTGGACCCCGAGTACCTTCAATCAAGTCAACTCACAGAAAAGAGTGATGTTTATAGTTTTGGTGTAGTACTAGTGGAGCTATTAACTGGAAAGAAAGCAGTCCATTCTAATGGCCCAGGTAAAGAGACATGTCTAGCCATGCATTTTGTCACTTCAACCAAAGAGGGTAGGGTTTGGGATATTCTAGATGATCGGGTTATACCTGAAGGAAGCAAAGAGCAACTCCATGAAGTTTTAAAACTTGCTGAGAGATGTTTAAGAGTAAAAGGGGAAGAAAGGCCTACAATGAAGGAAGTGACAATGGAACTGCAGCGGTTGAGCAAGTATCAAAGGCACCCTGGGGTTGCACAAAATCCGGAGAAGGTGGATTGTATTTTTGGCGAAGCATCAGACTTGCATAGTAACACTTTTGGATATGATAGTTTGACTGATCAAGTGATGATATCATTAGATGGAGGGAGATGATTATGCATGTTACGATGTCATTGGAATATTCCTCCTTTAGTTTCTCTTCAATTATTGTTTTTGAATTTTTCTTTTATAGAAAGTTATTGTTTTTTATTATATGGTTGATACTTTGTCATTTCATAATAAGTATGGATCCTAAGCTGTAACAAATAATGAAGGGAATCCTTCAGTGGTATAATAACAAAAATCTATGTATAAATTGTTGAACCACCTTAATCCTTACGTTGTGTGTGATTATTTGCTTGGCTTCTTCTTCATAGTTGTGTATTTGTCCCCAAGTGATGGGATCAATTGTAAATTGGATCACACTGAACCTAACAATATATAGACTGAAAAACCGATAAAATAATTTGAGTATGAGGTTATAATAGGTGAATTGATTATCCATTGATTTCAATATTATGGCTGTAAATGAAATTGTTAAAAATCAATAAGTATGAGATTATGAATAAGGAAATTTATTTATAAAGCTTCTATTGATCTCATTATTCACTCTACATTTTTTTTTTTTGGATGAATGAAAAACAATGGAAGTAGAAAAAAGAAAAAAGGAATATCAGAGAGGAATGTAAATTTTCCCAATCATATAAGGGACAAGATCAGCCATGACGCTGAGTCTAGGCCTAGATATAGGTTCGACTAAAATGAGTTTTTCTCCTCTGCTGATGGCAATGCCGAAGGTGGAGGTTAAAAATCCAGTTTTTATGCTTCTTCTGTATTATTTTTCTTTTAATGAAAATCTCATCTTTTAGCAAAAAAAAATTGAAAAATATATTAAAATAGAAAGAAGGAAAATACAAGGAGAAAAGTCCATAACAAAACAATGGACTAACCTACAACCAAATCAAGTGGGAGGGAGACCACCCAAAGAGGAACAATGGACAAAATCAGCCAGAAACCATCAATCACCTGATTCTAAAGTTGGCCTTCTTCCCATTACGATTATAAGGAGGAATGGGAGGAACCATCCAACTCCCATACCATTAACACCTACATTCACACTAGGATCTCCCCGCAAAGAATCAATACCATAGTCATACCCTAAGTCCTCCACAGGAGAAGCACACCCTCAAATGCCACATCTCCTTCATTGCCTAAGTCACTTCGAGCTGGACTGACAACATCTCTATCTTCTACAAAGATCACCAAATTCTTCGTTTAGACCCCCATCTCAAGCTCCTGGATCCCATCTCGAAGGAGTAGGCTTGCTTACTCTTGAGTCTCTGCAATCACTTGAACCATTTTTCTTATCGTACTTCTTCTTCTCTTCTTGGTCTTCATCGAAGAAGACATTCCTCTAAGAGAAGGTCATCAATTATAGGAGCTAGCCTCAACCCAAAATCATTATCTACATCAGCTATAGCAATCTGACCTAATTGAAGTCTCCTCCATTCCCAGAGTGACCTTCGACAACACCTCCAAATTCATCTCCTCGGAACAAATCCCTTCCCTCGAGGAGCTCATCTCCTCCATTTCTGAGTTGTCGTTGTGGCTGGAAAATGACTCACTGCTCATATTTTTATATTGATTTACTATAGAATCAGATCCTGCCTGAGGCTAGAATAAACTACTACGAACATGACTCACACCGACATCCTATTCAGTACCTGACTCTTGTTCACTACCCTCAAGGGAGAAGAGATTAATCTGATTAACTAGAAGATTTTTCACCAATTGAAGAAGAATAATAGGTTTTCTTACAACTAACCATGGCCCTGCATCATACAATTCCTTGGTTTGCTCTTCAGCGTTGGCTATTCCTCCAACCATACCTGAACAACATCTCTTGGAAGATCTCTCACAATTGTAGAGATGGGAATGCCATCGCAGATTTTCTGGCTAGAGATGCGGCTAAGAAAGAGAGCTCAGATGAAGATGTGGGCTTACCCTCTCATATTTTAAATTCCCTGGTCAGGGATGCTGAAGGTAGACCTCACTATTGGTTTTAATGTGCTTTTCTTTCTCCTGCTGATGGCAATGCCGAAGGTGGGAGACTAGAAAATGCTTGTGGTGTTTTTTCTTTTATTTTTTATTGCTTTGGATTCCTCTTTTTTAATGAAATAATTTCTTTACCAAAAAAAAAACTACGGCCCTGCCTCAAAAATCCGAGCCTTTTCGTCTTCATTAAAAACCATGAAAACAAACATCCCATTTTCTAACAAGAAACAATGGATAGCACCATAAGGCTTCCACTGCCGGAGTAAGATACCCTTTACAAGGAGGAATGAGGTTCTCTTGCCAATGAAGTGACCCACAAGGGTATTCCACCATTGAGAGCATCATTCAACTCCGAGGAAGTGAATTTAGCAGCTTTTGATTCCCCAACAAGTAGAGGGGGGACTAAATGGAGTTGGATCCTATCATTGACTGCACCAACAAGATGGGAATTGGTTTCAGTAGAAGGAGTAGGAGGCACTACAAAAGACCGAGGGTTAGCAGCAAGGTTGGACAGGCTCAAGGAAAAAGGGCCACCAGCAAAAGGAGGGAATGACTCTGAACACTCCACAAGGTTGAGCTAGACATGTAAATGTTGATGCTCAGCTCAAGGCCAGTAGGGGCACGAATCCTGAATCTCACCCTCCTCCAAGAGGGAGGGCTCAGAAGTAGAAGCCAACATTCAACCCCTTGAAGCATTGATCAGCTCCCATAAAAATCCTATCTCTCAATTATTCGCTTACTTGGTTTCTTACAGTGTAGCCAAGTTTGGTAGATTATGATAAAGGTCAACTGATTCATGTTGAAGAAGGTATCTTCTTTGCTTGTTCCTCCCCTCACCCCCACTTTCTTGTTCCCCATCTTCTTTGCTTGTTTCTTTCTCCCCTCCCTCTCTTTTTTGTTTCCTGGCATGTTCCTTTCCTAAGGTTGGCTTGTTTCGTCTTGCACCTGTTGGGTTGGCTTCTGATAGGTAGGGCCTTTGCCCTAGTTTAGCTGGTTTAGACTTTATCTGTTGTATCTGCTTTTCATTTGTTTTAATATAATTTTCATTCACCAAAAAAAAAAGATTTCATAGCGGGGTTCACTTTGTGATTTCAATGTTACTTCTCATTGATTAGTTATTCATTGATTTAAATATTATTTACCTTTTATAATGATTACCAATGATTTGATTTGTAGTAATGATTTCGCTTCAAATTCTATTTATTCATTGATTTATATATTAGTTATCTTCACCTTATAATTTATTCCTCTTTATTTCTATTACAACATGAACAAATGCAACAAATCAATTTCCCTATTCTCGATTGTTTACTTATTTGATTTAGAGCAGATGTTTACTTATAAGATATGATGACATTTTGGTTGGGCACTTGCTGGCCAAGTAAAAATCAATTCTCTAAACAACAACTGCCTAGTGCAGTTGGTGAGCTATGGTGCACAAAAAGTCCATGCTCACTAGGAGGTCATGATCCTCTAGTGTCATCTCATCCTCTAGGTCTTTCCTTAAGGCACCATTTGACAATATTCCGTTTCTGCCGTTTCTACGTTTTCTTGTTCCCAAAATCGGAGAAACAACCTAAAAAGCGTTTGATAAAGTTGTTCTGTTTCACCTATTGCTAGAAAAATAAATCAAAATTTATGCATATTTACAATTCTATAAACGACTTTGATGAAACAAGTCGGACTTGTTTCGTCGTTTCTAGAAATGAATTTGAGAGAAAAAAATATTGTTGTGCCCAATAAATCTCTCAACTATTTAAACCTAGCAAGAGACAATCGAACCCTCTCTTCTTTTTGGGCATCCAATGATTCTATTGGGTTTTCTAGTGACATTATGTCTGCAAAAATGTTTCGAGAAACATGTTTATCAGACACCAAAAAATCCTTTTTTATTTCTAGAATTGTGAAAAACCGTTTCTATCGTTTCTAGACATAGAAACTGTAGAAACGTTATCAAATGGTGCCTAAGTGATGCAAGATGGGCCAACATATAAAGAAGTCCAGCCTAAGGCCTAGCATTTAGGTTTGATCCATAATGCAAAGAAAGCCTTTGATTAATATCTTTTAGTTTTATTATGCAATGTAAAGGTTTAATCTCAACCATGGAAGCTCAAATGTAATCAACGGTGCAGATATCGTAGGAGATTTTAGGGTTGGAACTCTTCACATCCTTAGTGGATTTTCACCTCAACTCATTTCACTCCTCAATTTGTGAGCTCAAGTTTGGCATTTGAGATAACATTGGAAAGCTTCAAAGAAAGTCTACTTGGAAGTCACTACTCATCTTGAAACAATAATCAAAGTATTGAGTCTTGTATCAAGTCATTGGAAGACCTCAACTCTTGAATCAAGACATGGGAGACTTCAACAAATGGAAGACCTCAACTACATTTTCTATTTTTAAGATTTCTATTGTAATTTTTTTTATTTTTCAATGTATTTTGTGATTGGTCCATGTCACAACTTGAAATTCTAAAAGATGGTTGTAATTTTCTATGTTAAAGATTGTAGTCCTATATAAAGAGGACACATTTTGAGTTTTACACACAAGACAATACGATTGAATCAAAGAAAATTTCAAAGTTGTTCCAAGCTTCTTATGAACCTTGAAGAGTTCTTCTTATGAAATCAAGTTGTGTTTCACCCATCCTTGAAGAGATTGGGCTTTCAATCAGCCTAGAAGAATTGAGCCTTCAACCTTGAAGAGTTGAAGTCACACCCCTCAAAAATCCATTGTAGAAGTGTTGAATTTTTGAAGCAATTATTTTCAAAATCAGACTGTGTAAGTGTGGTAACTTGACAGCCATTTTAATCTCTTTTAAGCCCTTTTTTCATCCATAATATTAACAATTTTTATTTCACGAAAGTTGTAGCCCCCCTTCTTATCTTAATTTCCAATTTGAATAACCCCGAACTGATATCGAAGCAGAAAATTATCTCCAAATTACTGGCATAAGGTCATTTTGTCCAAAATTGGTTTTATCTACAAAATCAAGTCCTCTCTCAATCCTTGTATTTGGGCAATCCTGTGAGAGAAACCTCAGAAAATTTCAAAATAGAATAAGTCCTCACCATCTCATTGTTAAGATGTGATATTCAGAGGAAAGGAATCGAACTCTGCTTCCCTTTTTTGCTACAAATTGGGTTCTTGATGTATTATGGGATCACCTCCTCGTTGCTCTTAGAAGGTTTTGTGGTTTGTAGTCAGCCTACCTGGTTGCCTTTTTTTTTGTGGTCGGCTCAAGCTTTGCTTTCTCTAAGGCTATAGGCTATCCCCTGGTGTTTGTCCTTAGGAAGGTTGCA
Source organism: Macadamia integrifolia (assembly GCF_013358625.1). Classification (NCBI taxonomy): domain Eukaryota; kingdom Viridiplantae; phylum Streptophyta; class Magnoliopsida; order Proteales; family Proteaceae; genus Macadamia; species Macadamia integrifolia. Next base: position 25,500,526 of record NC_056557.1, on the reverse strand, counting down.
TAGCTTCTCTACTCCTCTTTGTATGTTTTTCCCTTCTTCCATTTTTCTTATTTTGCAATAATTTTGATATCCACTAAACAAAAAAAAAAAAGAGTTGAAGAGTTTTTACTGAATCCTTCCTTACTACAGATTATAAATGTAAGGTTTTTATAAAGGTTCAAGTAGGAAAAACAAACCAATTCAAATCGATACTAACTCAAGATTGAAAAACTGATATAAGCCAAAATCATACCAGATCAAAATCAAAACTGATCGAAAATCAAAGTTCCTTAATAGTTTGGTTTTGATCTCACTCATTCCTAGACCAAAAACGATTTAGAGCGATCAACACCAAGCCAAAACGACGGTTTGACTTCCCTTACCACCCTAACGCTTTCTATAGTTTTTTTTTTCTTTTTTTTTTTTGGGTAAGCTTTCCTTTGCAATTGAATATTAAATGAGGGAGAGAGTGAATGACAGGTTGGCAAGGAGATCTTTTGGGAGTGCTTAGCTGTAAATGTTGTTTTTGAAGGGTGATAGAGCAATCCTTCATCATGTAACTAGTGCACTAATCCGTGGGCCAATGGGAAAGTATGCAGGGGTATCAGCCACAGGGGGTAGGACAGTTTTTTCATACTCTAGATCTTTGAGTCTAGGCCAACGGGAAAACAAGTAGAGGCATTGTTCACACAACGAGGAACCATTAATTCTTTGCCTCTTTTTTAATGTTTTATTCTCTTTTCGATTCAATCCAATTAAATGCTAAGAAAATAATATTTTCTTCTCTTTATGATTCTTTTTGTTTTGTTGACATCCAAACACAGCTTAAATTTTGTATTTTCGCTTTCAATTTTTTTTTTTATTCATCATATGCTTAACGGTTGAACCATATTTTTTACCCTCCCATTTGAATTTTGAACTATTTTAATTATGCAAACCCAATTTTTTTTACTGTTCTCATTTTAACTAATTATGCTCTTGATCTCCCTTAACCTGTATGCTTCTTTCCTTTTGATGCACATGACTTCTCAGCTCTCACTGACGTCATAAGTAAGACGAACATGAGGAGAGGGTACTAGGGAAGAGAGAGGAAGGAGGGGATCATGATAACTTATAGGAGAAGAGAAATGGGAGAGAGCGAGAAAGGTGAGAGGAACTTTTCCTAAACAGAAAAAGAGAAAAGGGGAGAAGGGAAAGGAGTGCCATTATTTCTCTATCCTTTTGATGAGCAATTTACGATTCTCATTTCTGTCTACCACGAAAGACCAGAAGAAAGGGTTTTAAAAGGAAAAAGCAGGGGACGAGGAAGAGAAAAAGGCCATAAAAAGAGAGAAGTGAAATCATAGTGTTGGCTTTCAAAAACAAAGATATAACAATTAAGATAAATAAGGAAGCTTTCAATAATTGACTCAGATTTCAAAAGGACTAGTTTTTTTTTTTTTGGTAAAAGATATTAAAGTTGATGAAGATTTAGAAAGTTGGTGGGGTTGGGTCTTTTGGCAAAAAAAGAAAAAAAAAAAAAAAGG
>NC_056557.1:25490646-25499001 GCF_013358625.1 Macadamia integrifolia | reverse complement strand
TTGATGATGAGTTGACAACTACCAATAAATCTGATGGTGTTGGTTTGGTAGCTAGAGGGAGAACGAATGAGAGGGGTTCATATGGTGAAAAAAAAAAGGCTATGTTTGTTTAAAAAAAAAATGAAATAAAAATGAGGAAGAGATCTGTTGGGGGCGTGGCTTCTCTACTAGTGTAGGGGTCAATTATAGCACACTTGGAATCATCAATAGGATGACATTTTCACCATTCATCGGGTTGGGGAGATCATTTCACCTACCTCTGTGTCTAGGTGTAGATCTTACTTTTTCAGATAATCCCTTTTTCCTAAAGAAATATTAAATGAAAATAATTGAAAAGAAAAAAAAATTGACTTTCTCTCTTATAAGGTGTTTAGGCACTCACTGGAGACGTTTGCTTTCTCTACCACCCCTAATACTAGATATCAGATTAACCACAGGCTTTGGAGAAGAAAGGGAGCAATAGAAAGTGTTCCAATATAGGTTTCGACGGTCGATACTTCCCAACCGGCAGAGGCTGCAGAGGGAGAGAGGCTAAATGGGACATCAGAGGAGCCTCTTGGGAACTATGTCGCATTAAACCATTTTAGGAATTCTACTATGGCTAAGGCTAGAGTGCAAGGTGTAGGTAATGCCTTGTGTCTAACTAAAAGAGGCAATGGAAGGTTATCATCAAATGAGACACTTGAGACGCAGCATTTGGCGATTGGAGGGAGGTTCGAGATGCTTGCCACTATGGAGGAGGAGGCTACCAATGTAGAGGTGCTGACCGATGCTGCTACAGTCATAGATCCTATCCTTGATTCAGTTTGCAAAGACCAAGGGACTTACTCCAATATAGAAATTGAGGTTCTGCATGGTTTAAAGGAGTCTGACCAAACTCTATATGAAAATTTGGAAGAGATGGGAATTTTAGAAGGGGTTGGTGAGCTGGCTCCTAAGATGGGGTATCCTAGTACAAAGAAAGACTACTGCTAAAAAGAGTGGACAACAAAGAAAACACAAGAAGAAGAGATCCAAACGGGCAGCTAGTAGTGAAATGGAGGTGGATGTTTCGTTAGGCAAAGGACAACTGGCTATCATGGAAGATAGGGCATATCAAAACGTGATGGTGGAAGACTCTTGCAATACAGGTAATGTTGGTTCTCTAAATTCTCCATGCCTTGATGGAGAGGTGGGTGGGTCCCTTTTTATTGAACTCAGCTTTCCTCATCAATCCACTGTGGAGGAGAGATGCAATAATATTAGAGGTGAGCTCTTGCCCAACGCAGATGAAGGGGCTGGTAGCATAGAAAGTGAGTCAGAGCTGTCTTCACCGGTTGGATACCCATGGTATGACTACACTAAATCTATTTTGTGGGGTTTGGAGAGTGATGAAGGGGATCCATCGGATCGGCGTAGGAACAATCAACATATTGAAGAAAGTCAGCCTATGGTTGGAGAGTGTGGGGCTCAATATGATTATGGGATGGGGGTCAAGGTGGGACATCCAGGTTCTACTGCCCCTTTCACAAAGGTGAATTCAATTAAAGATAAGGGTTCTTATGATTTTGTGGGAAATAGGCCTAGAACCAAGGCTATTACACAATCGACCTTGAAGAATACTAGGAGAGAGGGGCCCATTGCCCATGGGGTGCGAACTAATTCTCATGTGTACCAATGATCTGGTTGTGTTGGCACATAAGGGGTCTTAATTCCCCTGATAAGCAGTCAGTTGTGAAAAGGTGGATTAGAGAGGCAAAGGCTTCAGTTTGTATTTTATTGGAAACTAAAGTTCAGTTGGAAAATGTTGATCTGATCTTCTCTCCCATGGTGACAGGATGGGATTTCATCAACAATGGCGATCCTCAATCAACCTCTCGTATATGGGTGGCTTGGGACCCAAGAGTCGTTAGGATTTGTAACCTCAAAATCTCAAAGCAATTCATCCATTTTTCTATGGAAGGGGTTGGCAACTCTTTTCAGTGTCGTTGCACTGTAGTCTATGGAGACAATGGTTTGGAGGAGCGAAGAATTCTTTGGCCTGACTTGAGGGTATTAACTCAAGGTAGCCCTCTGCCTTGGGCAGTTCTTGGGGATTTTAATGTGTTTCGAGGTCAAATGGAAAAAATTGGAGGGGACCCAATTAATCAAGGTGCAGTTGATGCTTTCAATAGTTGTATTTTTGACACAAGTGTAACAGACCTAAGATGGAAGGGAAAAAATCTTTACTTGGCGCAATGGCCAGGCAGGGAACCATAGAATTTGTTGCAAGTTGGACCAGGTGCTAGTGAATGATAAATGGGTGGATTACTTGAATGGTTCAGAGGCAGAGTTCCTCCTTCTAGGTAACTCCGACCATAGCCCCATCAAGCTTTCTGTCCTTGGTCAGCAGAACTTTGGTCCTAAGCCCTTTCGTTTTATTGATGCTTGGACGGACCATGAGGAGTATAGGGAAGTGGTTCTTAGAGGTTGGGTGAAGCCAGTCGATGCCTCCTAGAATCCTCTTACCCGTCTATCTTCTAAACTAAGGAATGTTAAATTTGAGCTCAAGGCATGGAATAAGGTTGAATTGGGGAATGTGTTTTAAGCAGTAAAGGTTGCAAAGAGGGATCTTCTGAGTATTCAGTGTCTGTTATCGAGGCATCCTTCCAATGTAGAGTTTGTGGTGAAGGAAAGCGAAGCAAAGGCGTGGTTGTCAACAACTCTTAGGGTGGAAGAATTCTTCTTGAAATAGAAGTCTTGTCTTTAATGGCTTCAGTTGGGCGATGGGAACAATGGATATTTTCATAAGGCTGTGAAGACTAGGCAGAACCACAATAACATCCTTGAAGTTAAGAGAGAAGATGGTTCCTTTGTTTACAGCCCAGAGTTAATCAAACAAGAGGCGGTGCTTTACTTTAAGAAGATTTTTAGGTGGGGTCAAAGGGAGTTGCTCCGCAGGCCAGATGGTCTAGTTATGGATTTTTTACTTTCAGATGATCATCAGAGATGGTTGGTGAGGGAGGTTTTTGTTGATGAAGTCAAGGAAGTAGTTTTCTCTTTCAAAGAGAACAAAGCGCCAGGTCCAGATGGCTTCAACATACACTTCTTCAAATCGGTATGAGATATTTATGGTGAAGAGACGACGACGGCCATCAAATGGTTCTTTCTCCACTCCTTTATGCCCCGGTCAGTGAATTCCACTTTTATTTGTTTAATTCCCAAGTCTTCTAGCACTTCAGAGTTTATTGATTTCCGTCTCATCGCCTTATGTAACGTGCTACATAAATTTATAGCAAAAATGTTAGCTAATCGACTCCAGGCGCTGGTGGGAAATGTTGTCTCCTTATGCCAGTTGGAATTCATCAAAGGAAGGTCAATAGTGAATAACATTTTAGTCTGTCATGACATAGTGAGGGGGATTACTTGGAAAAATTCATTCCCATCAGCTATGCTAAAAATCGATTTACATAAAGCTTATGATTCCTTGAATAGGGAATTTTTGTATGATACTATGTCTCGTATGGGCTTTCCAGATAGATTCACTAGTGGGTTAAAGGGTGTGTTGACTCGGCCATGTTTTCTATTCTTATCAATGGAAGTCCAGCTGGGTACTTTACTAGCGATAGAGGAATAAGACAGGGAGACCCAATGTCTCCATATTTGTTTACTATATCCATGGAGCCCTTATCTGTGATGTTGAGAACTTTAGTTCGACAAAACAAGCTTCAACTCCTCCCAAGGTATAAGGCTCTTCAGTTATCTGATCTTATGTTTGCTTATGACCTCATGTTATTTGCTAAAGCTCAGAAAGATTCTATTTCAACAGTTTTGGAGGTATTGGATTCCTTCTCAATGTGTTTGGGTCTCAAATTAAACAATTCCAAATCCTTTATTATTTTGGGAGGCATCCCCCAGGCTTGCTTGTAGGCAGGATTTGTTGGATATGACCAGATTTCAATAGACTCTTCTGCCCATTAGATATTTAGGTGTTCCCCTAATCTCTAGGAAGTTGAGAGTGGAGGACTGTTCCCCATTGTTTGAGATGGTTCGCAAAAAGATTGAAGGGTGGAAATCCTGCTTCTTATCCTTTGCAGAGAGTTTGCAACTTATCAATTCGGTCCTTCAAGGAGGTTACATCTTTTGGTAGGGTATCTTTTCCATTCCCAGGAAGGTTAAGAAGAAATTGGAATCTATGTTTTCTCACTTTCTTTAGTCTGGCCTTAATCTAGTTGTAAGATCCACTTCATCTCCTGGGATGTAGTTTGTAAATCCAAAAGAGAAGGTGGCCTTGGCATAAAGAGAATCAATGATATGAACTTGGCAGGTATTCTCAAACAAATTTGGTGGATTGCCTCTAAGAAAGAGTCTTTGGGTGAAATGGGTGTATCATAGTACTTAAAAAATGACTCATTGTGGACTATATGGGTTTTGAAGAATTGCTTTTGGGTGTAGAGGAAAGTGTTGAAATATAGAGACAAGGTTGAAACATTTGTTCAATTTATCATTGGTAATGGGTTTAATACTAATCTGTGGCTTGACCCTTGGCACCCCTTTGGTGTCCTCAATTTTTTGACTTTTAGCCAAAGGAAAAAACAATGAGTCTAGTATACATCTAGCCATGCATTTTGTCACGTCAATCAAAAAGGGTAAGGTTTGGTAGAAAGGCCCCACAATGAAGGAAGTGGCAATAGAGATAGAGGGGTTGATGAGGTATCATAAGCATCCTTGGGGTGCGCACAATCCTGAGGAGGTGGAATGTTTGCTTAGTAAAACATCGGACATGTATAGTGAAATAACTCACAGCATTATTGGGCATCATAATTTGACTAACTTTGGTTGTTAATATATCACTTAAATCTTTTTTCGTTAGTTTCCTTTTTAAGTCTTGTGCTCCATTGTATGGTTCGGGCTTTGTCATTTTAAAATAAGTATGGTTTCTAAGTTGTTTTTTCCCTTCCTAGATTTTGATGTATCATCATTTAATTCTTGTGTAGTTCTTTTGTTTGGGGTCTCCCCTTTGGCTTGCATTATTTGGCTTTGATGTTATACTTTGCTCTTCCACTTTAATATATCTTTCATTTACACGCTCTTCCCCCACCAAAAAAAAATGAAGGAAAACATTGTTTGATGTAATAATTTCTACCTATATACAATTTGCTTAGATTCTAATTTGGGTTGAACATAAATAAGGGGACAACCTGCCTACTAAATACTAACATAAAACATTATATTATTATTATTATTATTATTATATTTTTTTTCTTTCAAATAATGAAACAGCAATGACCGAACCGCAAAGATTATATTCTATTCATTTAGATAAACTGAGGTTTAATAGGATTCAACCAATCTCTAGACATGAGTAATTCTAAATCATGTTCATCCTATGAAACTTCAAGAATCAGAATTGGGTAAAATCTCTTTTGTGATATAAATACATATAGGGAATACAGCTAGGATACAAGTAAGATACAACAGGAAATGACAAAACATTCTTTTCGTACAACAATAATGGTAATACATCTTCAGTCCATAAAATATCTAATCGCTTAAGAATTTCAAAACCCCAAATCTAAAGATAAATATTCATTAGGTCAGCTCAAGGCTGCTGAAACCTTCTTCTCAGCTAAATATCTCATGTGATGGTTTAATTGAATTCTGGGTTTTTTGAATTATTTTGCTGCAGTTGTGTCTAGAGTCTCTGGACGCAAGTAAACACTGTCAGATAGCGAGGGTTCTTTCTCCCCATATATGTGTATATCTATATAAACTTGAACTTTTTTTTTTCCAGCTAGAAAGTCATGTATATAATTCTGGACTTATGCATCAAGCTTTTAGCTTGGTAGCATTAAACTAAGTAGTACAATGATCAAATCAATTTTGAAAAGATAAAATAGAAAAAAATATTTTGAATAGCTTAATAGAAAGGCCTTCCTTAGCCGTACATTTTATTGTTCAGTATATGACAACTCCAACCATTGGATCCAGTTAGGGCATGACATATCAAATTCTTGAAAGGAATTCAACCATATCTATCCTTTGTGTACTGGCACATATTTTCCTATCTGTTTTGCTTTTCGTTATTATATGTTTACAATTTTATTTTGCCACATGGCCATCATTATTTGCATTGGAGCTTGATGCTGGCCCTACCTACGCACGGTATTTGGGCCCAACATGTGATAGATAATAAAGCTGTCCAAAAAAGGCCTTCTTTGCTGGCCCCACTAGAAACCAAAGCCCATATGAATAAGAAGGAAAGCCCCCTAGAAACCAGAACCCATATGAATAAGAAGTGAAAAATGTAACACAACACGCATCTTAGATAATATATTAGGAGAAAAATAAAAAAATATTAAAAGGTAATGAGAGACTTGATCAACGATGAACGAAGCTCTAAGACTTTAATACAAGCACATTTTTAGGCATTGTGACTGCCGCTAAATAAAGGGCTAGAGAAATTGTAGATACAACTTGATGCAGAAAACATAATGACAAGCTTTACTCCTCACTGTGTTTACAATGAATTTTCAATATCCCTAGCAATGTACATTGCAATAATTTAAAGGGAAACAAAGAGATATAGATTTCCATAATTATCCCCTGTAAATCCTAAAATATTTCTTCGAGAAGTACCACCCCCTAACCCGCATGGACCCCCAACTCTGTGTGGCCCAAGAAATGAATATTTTGGGATGCCCATAACTCAGTCCACGAAATACAAGACATTAATCCTCAACAAAAATAAAAAGCAAAAAGATCATTACCTAGTCGTGTAGACCTTGCCCGCAGACATCGAGGGGGTAAAATGATGACACCGCCCCTGTGAAATACAAAATACCCATTCATTATTGATGTCCCTGCATGCGTACCCCCTCATTGGCCCCCACACTGATGCAGAGTCCATGGGACCATGTAGCGTACTTTTTCCCCAAATAAAATTAGATCCTGTTTGTTTCGCTATAAAACAATTTATAAGAATTGTTAAAACTGAGTACAAAATTATGCAAGAATTTGAAAATACGATATTTTACTGAAGTGTAATACAAAAAAATTGAAAATATCCATTTCAAAATCCAGGACCACCATCAGAGCAGCATTACTCTATGTTCTATCCTGCTGATCAACAGTATTCTTGTTTGATAATATTCTTCACCACTGTCACTAACATAGTTTCTTTTGAAATGAGGTAGCTTCCCAGATCCCACAGCATTTCACTTTAGCATTGAACCTTCGGGACTTGCAGCACTAAAAATTTCATGCTTCTCATTCTTAGGGAGGTCAGTTGGTAAGAACTGAATCTGATTTAAGCTTTTCAAGCCTCGTTTGGGAGAATGATTTGAGTTTAACAGGGAACAAGGAGCTTGTGACTTAGGGAAGTCAGTTGGTAAGAACTGAATCTGATAGGGAATAAGGGGCTTGATTTAAGCTATTCAAGCCTCGTTCGGGAGAATAATATGAGTTTAAAAAGGAACAAGGAGCTTGTGAAGGAGTTTAGGAGATTTGGTGATTACTGTGTATGTGTAGCAAAAAAATGTCTACAGCCCACCATCTGATTTCAGAAAACACTCAGACTTGTGAAGCAGATGAAGCAAGCATTAAAACCTTGTGGGCGTGGGGTATTAAACTATTATTTTCTCAGGGCTTTGTGTAACACACATGCTCCATTAATTTTGGTACAATCTTGTCATCTTTGGCCCATGGGCCTCAGGACCTTAAAATGCGTTGTACAATGTTTAGGAGACTAGAGGTTATCAACTAGCCCAACAACCTCCCCCTGTGAAATGTGGAACTAAAGTCTGCACACGTTCACTGATCAATCTCCTAGATAGGTCTGCTACACTTTGTCATTTTCTTGGGTGACACACTCTGGGCTAGGGGTGTCAACCGGTCGGGCCGGTCCGGTTTCGGTCGGGCTTAATCGGGCTTGAAGACTTTCAAAGGCTACACCGTGTCCGCCCATTTAACTAATCGGGCTTAGTTATTGAGGGCATGGTACACTTTATATTCGGTCGGTCGGTCTCGGGCTATAATCGGGCTACCTTAATCGGGCTTTAGTCGGGTCTTAACCGGGCTACAGACATGTTTAATGTTAAACGGGCTTTAACTGGTTTTTAAACGGGCCCTCTTTAAAATGTGCTCTTATATTCCGGCCCACTCATGCAAGCCCAAAAAAATGACAATAAATCAATAAATGATACCAAATATAACCATTATTTAAAATGTGAACATGTCTTTACTTTTTAGTTTTTATTATTTAATTTGGGGGGTAAATAGGTATTTTACAATCATTAAAGGGTCGGGCCAAGTCGGTGCACAATAGGCCGGTCTCGGTCAGGCATTATTCGGTTGCTCTCAGTCGGGCGCCCGACGGTCCAAGTAGCAAAACCGAGA
>NC_056557.1:25473961-25490626 GCF_013358625.1 Macadamia integrifolia | reverse complement strand
AAGAATTGCTTTTGGGTGTGAAGGAAAGTATTGAAATATAGAGACAAGGTTTAACCACTTGTTGAATTTATCATTGGTAATGGACTTAATACTAATCTGTGGTTTGACCCTTGGCACCCCTTTGCTGTCCTCAATTTTCTGACTTATACCAAAAAAAAAAAAAAAACAAACCAATGAGTCTAGTATTGTTGTAGCCCAAGCTTGGCTAATGGAAACAATAGGACTGGGAGAGTGACTTACATATGCTGAAACTCAGCAACAACAACAAGCAGAAATTCTAGTTCTACACCTGCTCAAGAAAATAACATTAAATTATTCAATATAGGTCAGAATGACCTGATTTCAAGGCCAAAATTCTGAGGACTCTTTTCTCTACAAACTATGTGTTTTGGGTTTTCTCAGATAAACAATTTAATAGGGTGGAAATTGGGGTGGAAGAGAAAGAACGCGAATGGGAAAAATTCTAGGATTGGGTAGAAATGAAAGAAAATGATTGAATCTTCAATGGTTGCTCTTCTAGACCTTCAAGGAAGATCAATGACATTAATTCTTTTATATTGATGGCTACAACTCTTCAAGGATGCAGACTTGAAAAAAGCTCCTACTCTTCAAGGAAGGAGTGAAAACTCTTCAAGGTTTTCAAGGTATGACCTCTTCAAAGTTCAAGGGAATTGCACTTAGGCAAAATTTCATTTATCAATAATATATCTTTGTTCTAAAATAGATTTGATAACCTCATATATGCAAGCAAAAGAAATCCAAAGAAAAGCTATTACGAAATCTCAACCCTTAATTGCAATTGATTTTCTACGGTTGAGATTAAACATAAAAGCTTAAGTCAAATCTAGATACTAAAAGCTAATAAAAGAAAAATATTTCCAATATTTGTTGTTGTTCCAATGTGCCTTGATGCAAGCTTCAATGAATTAGTATATTCCAAGGGTCCTTGATGCAAGCTCCAATGCATGGAAAATGATAAAGTCAAACATGAGAGACTTGGACTGGTTCTTCTTGGGCTGGACTTGGACCAATTGAGCTTAAACCAAAATAGTTCCGGGCTTGAATGCGGGCCTGCATCATTCTCCCATTCTTCAAAAGAATTCATTCTCGAATTCTTATTCCACCCAAAAGTCATAAACTCCGCCTAGATCAAATGAGAGCATAGGAATTTCACCAAGCATTTGATCACTTGCAAAAATGGGAAAGGACGCATTAGAAGTAGTTTCTTTATGAGAAAAGATAGCACTTCATATCATCCCTTTAATTGTTGCCGTTGAGTCATGCATTTCAACAGTATTGATGGTCACTATTATTGTTTTATGGTTGTCCTTGTTGGTAACCCGGCCATGTGGCGATGATGACGTGGCCAGTTTGGGTGATGTGGATGAAAATGATGACATGACAGTGTCTAGTGTCACCAATGAGATAACAGAACTCCTTAGTATGCATGGAATGGTTTGATACATCCTTAGATGTGGGGCGGGTTTCTGGGTCCAAACTGGTAAAATTGGCCAACTTATGCTCAGGAGCATTTTTGGCAGTGAAAATGACATTCTTGAAAGATTATTTCTTCATGAAATATATATATTGTAATTTACCTAGTCCAGTGCATCTAATTTTGTCACATTCCGATACTGTATAAAGAAGTTACGGCATTTGTGGCAGTCGAGGGCAGTTTCGGCATTGAAGATGATTTTTTTAAAGGAAGTGTTATCTGTGTAACAATACGACAAAAATCCAATCTTTCCAACGGTTCTGATTTCATCGCGTTCTGATTCCGTATAAGAAATATGCATCATTGAAAAGATCTAGGGGCATTTTGGTCTTTTTAATGGATGAGTCAGATGATTGAGTCTTCTGAAAAGTCTTAGAGCGTCCAGTTACGGTTCCAACGCACCTAATTTCATCTCAATCGGATATCGTATGAAAAAGTTTTAAGTGTTTTCGTAAAGCCGGTTTGAAAATCCAAACCGAAAATTCATCAGTATGCTCTAAGTGTTGGGTGGATTTTTTGGAATTTATTTTTGAAATTTGAAGGGATTTTATGTAATTTTTGAGATTTTGAAGGTCTTAGTTGATAAGGGGTGTTTAGCACTGAAAATATGAAGGCAGGGGCTTATGTGTATATAAGAGAATCAGAGGGATCCTTAATACATAGCTCAAATTGAGCCACGTCGGTCAAATTCAGATCTGACGTTTCGTGCAAGAGCTTACGTTGAAGATGCTTTCCCAAGGCTTCTCATTGGTGGAGTGTATTACATATGATGGTCTGGCGCTATACCATATTGCATTGACTAGTGTGCATCGTATGTGCATCATCACCGAAGCTTAGATTCCAATCCCTTAGATCTAGATCAAGTAAATAAAATAGATCCAGATCTAATGGTCTTTAAATGTTTCTCCTTTATGGGTTAAGCCGATATAAATTCAGAATATACGTTGATGTAGCCAATCCGTGGTCGACAACACTTTTGACGATGTCAACGTATATGTCATGATGACGTCATCGAGATTCAAATCTAATGGTTTGGATCTATTGTCCGTTGGTTTAATCGGATGGCTTAGATTATAAGATCTTTTATATGAGATCTACGGTCAGATTTCACCCCTATTGCGCATGCCGCCGGCGTAGCCTACACCACTCCTACAAAGATTCTATTTCAGTCTATCTCATTAAACCAACTTCAAATGGTCATATCTCCCTCATTTTAACTCGGATTTGGGTGAACCAAGTTGTTACTTCTTTGTTTTTTCAAATCGTACACCATGAAAGTAAGAAAAATGAGTTTTGAATGAAGGAAGACTACGATTTTTGTAAGAGAAGCTTCCCCATTTTTGTTGGTCCTTTAATGAACATGAATACTTGATGATAAATGTTCTTAGGCCATTAAAGGAGGTAAAAGAGGTGGTTAAAGTGTGTTAATAATACATTAACTCAAAGTCAAGCAAGAAGAGACAAAAGAAAGGATGTGTTTGCTTTGAAGAGCAAAAAGCCAAGGAGAGAGAAGGTGTGAGCACCAAACTTATCAGTACAAGTTTCCAGTCATCCCAAGCAATCGGTTGTCAGATTCTCTAACATTTGATTTATATTATATGCATGTATGTATGTTAGGGTTAGTTGTGAATGAATGTACACATGCTAGGTTAGTTGTGGATGAACTGTAAGCATGCTAGCTAGTTGTGAATGTATATGCTAGGCAGAGCTTGACTGCAGGGCATTGATATAAACCCAAATTTACTTATTATTTATTGAGTGCTTAGTGGGTGCTAAGCACCGAGAGTGGGTGCTACGCATCGGGAGTGAGTGCTCCCGTGTAGTGGATGCTACACATTGTACCGGCACTGTAAGTGCCATCTCAGCTTTGGCTTGAGAAAATTGAGTGTGGGTACTCCCAACTGTGAGTGCTCCCGACTGTGGATGCAGTCAAAAGTAGTGTATTGAGTAGGTACGAAGCTTTTACAGGCACTACTCCGGGGATGTAGGTAAATTATTGAATCTTGTAAAAACCCTGTGTTATGGGTGCTTGTTGTTTGCATTTTATATTGAAGTGCGTGGAATGTGGAATGGATGTGCACACTTGGAAGTGCCTATGAGAGGCTGAGTATGCAGACAATTATGTGTAAACAGGGACAGGCATATCAGGTTTTTCTTAGCCAGACATCAGACAGTTTTTTGGGGATCCGAATTAGATTCACTGATTCACCCCCCCTCTCAGTGACTGCCAGGTTACAACAGCTATTGAGTTGCTAATAGCTCCAAAAAACGTGAGACCAAAAGATAGTGAAAACATTGTTAAGAAATGATCAATATATGCTTTATAGGTGTTAGACCTTTGATGTGGCTAGTCTTTGTTCCATGCACAAACAAATTTGAGAAATCTATTGCTCATCCTCTCAATAGTGAATTCGACTGAAAATGGTGGTATGAAAAAATACCTCGCAACTTCAAGTGATGAAGGTGGGAGGTGGAGAATAGGGTTCCCTTCAAGTGTGTCTTGAGGAATGTCATCAATAACCTCGTGACTTACCTCATTTTCAAATTCAAAAGTTGATTTTTGCAAGTTGAAGTCACAATATTCATGAGGTTCTTCTATTGGATATTCATCAGACATTGGTGGTGCACATAGATCAATATATGTCATGGGGGTATAAGGAAAACAATCCTCCAAATCTGGTGATACTTCACAAAATGATGCGATATCATTTTGCGCTTCTGTATGAAATTCAGATTTGTCATTGGTACTCATCGTATGAATCGATATTTGATTCTTTGAAAAACAAAAATCAATCTTTAGATATCTTTTTAATAGGATCTTTGATCGTCATGGAGTTTTCTTTAGTCATTCAATCTCAAGAATCAATCCAATCACTTGATGTTGAAATTGCAACATCTTGACCTCAAAAGCTAATTTAGCAATATGTTGTTGATGTTGAAAATTAACATCTCTACCCCTTGTTTGACTTAAAGGCATAATTCTCTCCAAAGCTCTGATACCGAATGATGTTGCTCAAGCTTTGCTACTGAAAACAATAGGACCAAGAGAGTGACTTACACACTCTGAAACTCAGCGACAACCATAAGTAGAAATTCTAGTTCTGCACCTGCTCTAGAAAATAGCCTTAACATACTCAATATAGGTCAGAATGACCTAACTCTAATGCCAAAATTTCAAGTACTCTTTTCTCTACAAACTTTGTGTTTTGGGTTTTCTCAGATAAGTAATCTAACAGGGTGGATGGAAGAGAGAGAACGTGAATGGGCAGAAATCTAGGATTGGATAAAAAATGAAAGAAAAAGATTGAATCTTCAATGGTTGCTCTTCTAGGCCTTCAAAGAAGATCAATAACATCAACTCTTCTAGATTGATGGCTACAATTCTTCAAGGATGCAGACTTGAAAAAAACACCTATTCTTCTAGGTTTTCAATGTATGAACTCTTCAAAGTTCAATGGAATTGCACTTAGGAAAAATATCATCTATCCATAATCTATCTCTGTTCTACAATAGATTTGATAGCCTCATATAGACAAGCAAAAGAAATCCAAAGAAAATCTACTACAAAATCTTAACCCTTAATTGAAATTGATTTTCTACGGTTGAGATTACATAAAAAAACTTAAGTCAAATCTAGAAACTAGAAGCTAATAAAAGCAAAATATTTTCAATATTTGTTGTTGTCCCAATGTACCTTGATGCAAACTCCAATGAATTAGTAAGTTCCAAGGGTCCTTGATGCAAGCTCCAATGCATGGAAAATGATAGAGTCAAACATGAGAGACTTGGATTGGTTCTTGGTCTTGGGCTAGACTTGGACCAATTGATCTTGAATCAAAATAGTTCTCGGCTTGAATGGGGGCTTGCATCATTCTCCCATTCTTCAAAAGAATTCATCATCGAAATCTTATTCCACCCTAAAAGTCATGAACTCCGCCTAGAGCAAATGGGAGCAAAGAAATTTCATCAAGCATGTGATCACTTGCAAAAATGGGAAAAGATGCAATAGAAGTAGTTTCTTTACAGGAAAAGATAGCGCTCCATGTCATCCCTTTAGTTGTTACCATGAGTTTTGTATTTCAACAATATTGATGGTTGCTATTGAGTTGCTAATAGCTCCAGCAAACGTGAGACCAAACGATGGTGAAAACATTGTTAAGAAATGATTAATATATGTTTTATAAGTGTTAGACCTATGATGTGGGTAGTCTTTGTTCCATACACAAACAAATTGGAGAAATCTGTTGCTCATCTTCTCAAAGATGAATTCGACTGGAAATGGTGGCAAGGAAAAAAGCCTTGCAACTTGAAGTAACGAAGGTGGGAGGTGGAGAATAGAGTTCCCTTCAAGTGTGTCTTAAGGAATGTCATCAATAACCTCATGACTTACCTCATTTCAAAATCAAAAGTTGATTCAAGAAAGTTGAAGTCAAAATATTCATGAGGTTCTTTTGCTGGATATTCATCGAACACTGGGTGGTGCACATAGATCAACACATGTCATGGGGGTATAAGGAAAACAATCCTGTAAATCTGGTGGTACTTCACAAAATGGCGAGTTGCATTTTGCGCTTTTGTATGAAATTCAGATTTGTCATTGATACTCATCGTATGAACCGATCTTTGATTCTATGAAAGATGAAAATAATCTTTAGATGTCTTCTTAATAGGAACTTTGACCGTCGTGGAGTTTTCTTCAATCGTTCAATCTCAAGAATCAATCCAACCACTTGATGCTGAAATTGTAACATTTCGACCTCAAAAGCTAATTTAGCATTATGTTGTTGATGTTGAAAATTAATATCTCTACTCCTTATTTGACTTGAATGCAAGATTTTCTCCTCCAAAGCTCTGATATGAAATGAAGTAGCCCAAGCTTGGCTACTGGAAACAATAGGACTGGGAGAGTGACTTGCACACGCTGGAGCTCAGTGACATTCACAAGCAAAAATTCTAATTCTGCATCTGCTCAAGAAAATAACCTTAACTTACTCAATATATGTCGGAATGACCTAATTCCAAATCCAAAATTTCGAGGACTCTTTTCTTTACAAACTTTGTGTTTGGGATTTTCTCAGATAAGCAATCTCTAACTGGATAAAAATTGGGGTGGAAGAGAGAGAACTTGAATGGGCGAAATTCTAGGATTGGGTAGAAAATGATTGAATCTACAATGGTTGCTCTTCTAGGCCTTCAAGGAAGATCAATGACATCAATTCTTCTAGATTGATAGCTACAACTCTTCAAGGATGCAGACTTGAAAAGAGCTCTTACTCTTCAAGGAATGAGTGAAAACTCTTCAAGGTTTTCAAGGTATGAACTCTTCAACGTTCAAGGGAATTACACTTAGGCAAAATTTCATTTATCAATAATATATCTCATTTCTACAATAGATTTGATAACCTCATATAGACAAGCAAAAGAAATCCAAAGAAAGCTACTATGAAATCTCAACCTTTAATTGCAATTGATTTTCTACGGTTGAGATTACACATAAAAGCTTAAGTCAAATCTAGATTCTAGAAGCTAATAAAAGCAAAATATTTCCAATATTTGTTGTTGGTCAAATGTACCTTGATGGAAGCTCCAATGAATTAGTATGTTCTAAGGGTTCTTGATGCAAGCTCCAATGCATGGAAAATGATAGAGTCAGACATAAGAGACTTGGATTGGTTCTTGGTCTTGGGCTAGACTTGGACCAATTGAGCTTGAACCAAAA
The DNA here is from genome assembly GCF_013358625.1 of Macadamia integrifolia. NCBI lineage: Eukaryota > Viridiplantae > Streptophyta > Magnoliopsida > Proteales > Proteaceae > Macadamia > Macadamia integrifolia. The sequence goes on along the minus strand of NC_056557.1, from coordinate 25,483,412 downwards.
TAATTCCGGGCTTGAATGCGAGCTTGCATCAAGTATACAAACAAATCTAGCCATGCATTTTGTCACATTAATAAAAAAGGATAAGGTTTGTGATATTTTAAATGATCGGCTTAACTGAAGGGTGCAAAGTACAACTCCAAGAAATTATAGAACTCATAGAAAGATGTCTAAGAGTAAAAGGGGTAGAAACGCCCCACGATGAAGGAAGTGGCAATAGAGATAGAGGGGTTGATGAGGTATCATAAGCATCCTTGGGTTGCACACAATCGAGGAGGTGGAATGTTTATTTAGTGAAACATGTGACATGTATAGTGAAATAACTCACAGCATTATTGGGCATCATAGTTTAACTGACTTTGGTTGTTAATATAACACATAAATCTTTTTTCGTTAGTTTCTTTTTTAAGTCTTATGCTCCATTGTATGGTTCGTGCTTTGTCATTTTAAAATAAGTATGGTTTCTAAGTTGTTTTTTCCCTTCCTCGATTTTGATGTATCATCATTTAATTCTTGTTTAGTTCTTTTGTTTGGCGTCTCCCCTTTGGCTTGCATTATTTGGCTTTGATGTTATACTTTGCTCTTCCACTTTAATATATTTTTCATTTACATGCCCCTCCCCCACCAAAAAAAAAAAAAAAAAAAAAAAATGAAGGAAAATGTAATAATGTCTATTTATAAACAATTTGCTTAGATTCTAATTTGCGTTGAACATAAATAAGGGGACAACCTGCCTACTAAATACTAACATAAAATATTATATTATATTATTATTATTATTATTATTATTATTATTATTATTATTATTATATTTTTTTTTTTTCAAATAATGAAACAGCAATGACTGAATCGCAAAGATTATATTCTATTCATTTAGATAAACTGAGGTTTAATAGGATTCAACCAATCTCTATACCTGAATAATTCCAAATCATATTCATCCTATGAAACCTCAAGAATCAGAATTGGGTAAAATCTCTTTTATGATATAAATACATATGGGGAATACAGCTAGGGTACAAGTAGGATACAACAGGAAATGACAAAACATTCCTTTTGTACAACAATAATGGTAATACATCTTCAGTCCATAAATATCTAATCGCTTAAGAATTTCAAAACCCCAAATTTAAAGATAAATATTCATTAGGTCAGTTCAAGGCTGCTGAAACCTTCTTCTCAGCTAAATATCTCATGAGATAGCTTAATTGAATTCTAGGTGTTTTGAATTATTTTTCATATATATATATATAGAGAGAGAGAGAGAGAAGGGGGGTTAATAGAACAATACCTGACAGCGAAGGTATATATTAGCAAGAGCAACCAATAGGAAGACGTGTGTTAGCTACAGCTGTGTCTAGAGTCTCTAGACGCAAGTACACACTGTCAGATTGCTAAGGTTCTTTCTCCCCATACATGTGTATATCTATATAATCTTGCACTCTGTTTTGTTGCTAGAAATTCATGTATATAATCCTGGACTTATGCATCAAGCTTTTAGCTTGGTAGCATTAAACTAAGTAACACAATGATCAAATCAATTTTGAAAAGATAAAGTAGGAAAAAATATTTTGAATAGCTTAATAGAAAGGCCTTCAAGGTGTGACCTTTGCAGGGCAAGCTCCGAGTCCTTATTCCACTTATTTATTGAATGTGAGTTCTCATCTACATTATGGAGCAAAACTGTTGAGGTTTTTAATGTCATTTGGCCACATAAAGCATCAGTGCCTGAGATGGTGTCTTGGTGGAAGAATAGGGGGGGAAAGGTTGGTGTTTGAAGGAGACCTGGTTCATCGGTCTATTTACTAATTTAGTAGCTATATGGAATGAAAGAAATCAGCGGAGATTTGAGGGGATAAAGAGAAGCGCTGCCATGCTTTTCATTGGCATTAAAAGGGAGATAGGTTTTTTGTGCAGCTGGCTGAAATTTTAATCAAAGGGAGTTGATGATCTCATTATATGTCGGAGGCTTCAACTTGAAATGGCTAGCCATAACCCTTCCTCTATTATGGAAATCCACTAGTGCAAGCCTAGTCGCTCTTGGATAAAGCTTAACTCTGATAGATGTGCACTTGGGAATTTGGGACACGCGGGAGGTGGAGGAGTCCTTAGAGACTATGAAGGAAAAGTGTTGATCAATTATCAGATTTTCTTTGGAATTTCCAATTGCTTTGCTGCAGAGATTTGGAGTATTTTGAAGGGAATTAATCTGGCTAAAGATAAAGGCATCTAACGGTTGTGGATCGAATCGGATTGCTCTGCGGCTGTCTCCCTTTTTCATCATAGATCTGTTCCATGGTCTGCTCTTCAAGAATGGAATCGTTCTCTCAGTTACTTAAATTCTATTGTGTAAAAGATTTCTCACTGCTATAGAGAAGCCAATCCAATGGCTGATTTTTTGGCGAAGGAAGCGGAAAAATCAGGATCATCATATGATGATGTCCTGCTGCCTCTCCGTATCAGGGATGAGTTGGCTATTGACGAAGCTGGTCGTACTCGCTTTAGATTTCTGAGATAGCAATTGTAAGCCTTTGCTGATGGTATTGCCAAAGGTGGAGGCTCGCTTCAGGCTCTTATAATATATTTTTTTTTCTCTTTTCTTCTATTTTTTAATAAAATCTGACCTTCTAGCGAAAAAATGATATAACAACTCCAACCATTGGATACAGTTAGGGCATGACATGTCAAATTCCTAAAAGGAATTCAATCATATATCTATCCTTTGTGGACTGGCACATATATTCTTATCTGTTTTACTTTTCGTTATTATACGTTTACAATTTTATTTTGCCACATGGCCATCATTATTTGCATTGGAGCTTGATGCTGGCCCCACATACGCACGGTATTTGGGCCCAACATGTGATAGATAATAAAGCTGTCCAAAAAAGAGCCTCTTTGCTGGCCCCACTAGAAACCAAAGGCCATATGAATAAGAAGAAAGCCCCCTAGAAACCAAAACCCATATGAATAAGAAGTGAAAAGTGTAACACAAAACGCATCTTAGATAATATATTAGGAGAAAAATAAAAAATATTAAAAGGTAATGAGAGACTTGATCAACGATGAACGAAGCTCTAAGACTTTAACACAAGCACATTTGTAGGCATTGTAACTGCCGCTAAATAAAGGGCTAGAGAAATTGTAGATACAACTTGATGCAGAAAACATAATGAAATAAAAAGTAAAAACAAGCTTTACTCCTCACTGTGTTTACAATGAATTTTCAATATCCCTAGCAATGTACATTGCAATAATTTAAAGGGAAACAAAGAGATAGATTTCCATAATCATCCCATGTAAATCCTAAAAATTTTCTTGGTGAACTACCACCCCCTAACCCGCATGGACCCCCAATTCTGTGTGGCCCAAGAAATGAATATTTTGGGATGCCCATAACTCAGTCCACGAAATACAAGACATTAATCCTCAACAAAAATAAAAAGCAAAAAGAACATTACCTAGTCGTGTAGACCTTGCCCCCAGACATCGAGGGGCTAAAATGATGACACCGCCATGTGAAATACAAAATACCCATCCATTATTGATGTCTCTGCATGCATACCCCCTCATTGGCCCCCACACTGCTGCAGAGTCCATGGGACCATGTAGCGTACTTTTTCCCCAAATAAAATTAAATCCTGTTGGTTTCGCTATAAAACATTTTATAAGAATTGTTAAAACTGAGTACAAAATTATGCAAGAATTTGAAAATACAATATTTTACTGAAGTGTAATACAAAAAAATTGAAAATATCAATTTCAAAATCCAGGACCACCATCAGAGCAGCATTACTCTGTGTTCTATCCTGCTGATCAACAGTATTCTTGTTTGATAATATTCTTCACTATGTCAATAACATAGTTTCTTTTGAAACGAGGTAGCTTCCCGGATCCCACAGCATTCCACTTTAGCATTGAACCTTCGGGACCTGCAGCACTAAACATTTCATGCTTCTCATTCTTAGGGAGGTCAGTTGGTAAGAACTGAATCTGATTTAAGCTTTTCAAGCCACGTTTGGGAGAATGATATGAGTTTTAACAGGGAACAAGGAGCTTGTGACTTAGGGAAGTCAGTTGGTAAGAACTGAATCTGATAGGGAATAAGGAGCTTGATTTAAGCTCTTCAAGCCTTGTTCGGGAGGATAATATGAGTTTAAAAAGAAACAAGGAGCTTGTGAAGGAGCTTAGGAGATCTGGTGATTACTGTGTATGTGTAGCAAAAAAATGTCTAACAGCCCACCATCTGATTTCAGAAAACACTCAGACTTGTGATGCAGATGAAGCAGGCATTAAAACCTTGTGGGCATGGGGTATTAAACTATTATTTTCTCAGGGCTCTGTGTAACACACATGCTCCATTAACCTTGGTGCAATCTTGTCATTGGCCTCAAGACCTTAAAATGCATTATACAATGTTAAGGAGACTGGAGATTATCAATTAGCCCAACAATCTCCCCCTATGAAATGTAGGATTAAAGTTTGCACACGCTTACTAATCTTTCAAATTCGCTGATACTAAATTGTCTCTTGGTGGGGATACCCCACCAATTTCCTAGGTAGGTCTGCTACACTTTGTCATTTTCTTGGGTGACACAGTACTGGGCATAGGACAATGGAGTTAAAAAAAAAAAAACAAAAATAAAAACAAAAACAAAGAAAGAAAGATATCTATTAAGATTCGATGAATTGGCTTTCAGATCTGTAAATTCTACTCATTTCATGTAAGATTGCCTGCGTTGGTAGGGATTTGGAATAGAAAGCTCTCTTCCCTAGTTTCATTTGTGGAGAAAAAAGTTGAACATTGTAGTTGTTGGTACTGAACCTATTAAAGGATAGACTTGAAAACCACAAAATCTATCAGGCTTTGTGACCATAGAATGGAACTATAGATAATTGATCACTATAGCTCATTGTGGAATGATTGGCTTTTAATCCCAGTTCTGGCAGCATTGCTATGCATGTTAGATGGTGATGAATCTTCCAAGGTCAACTGACTTAGTCCTTATGTCATTTAAGAAACATTACAACAACTAGATGGAGGTTTGACCAACCAAGTTATGTGCTTGATATGATAAAGAAGAACATTAGAGACAACATTTCTGAGGTGAAAAATACAGTGAGAACGGTGGATGACATGCTTAGCTATAGAAGATTGGGCCTGAATATTATTAGTGCAGGAATAAAGCCTCCTTTAGAAGTTTTTTGGTGCAAACCTCTTACGGGATGGGTCAAACTTAATTTTGATGGAAGTTCCCTGGGAAATCCTAGAAGTGTAGGGGCTGGAGGGATCATGAGGGATCATAATGGTAGGTGCCTGTGGTCATTCAGTGTGTATTTTGGAGTTAAAAGAAATTTATGAAGCTGAGATTGAAGGGCTGATGCAGGGTCTAATGAAAGCAAAGCAAATGTCTATCCCTTTTCTTTGGATAGAATCAGATTTAGTAGCAGTGGTTATGGTGGTACAATAGAAAAAAAATTCCGTTGTTTGCTTTGCAAAGGTGGAATCACATTAGGCCTTACTTGGAGTCTTGGATTGGGCTACATGGAAAATATCTCATAATCTTAGAGAAGGGAACTCAATGGCGGATTATCTAACTAAGAAAGCAGCTAAAGCGAGGTGCTCTACTTTCAATGACGCCTTTTTGCATCATGTATCAGAATTGTTAGCGAAGGATGAAGCCTCTAGGCCCTATTATAGATTTCAGTAGTGGCAGATCTAGGGTCCTATTGATGGCAATGCCGAAGGTGGGATCCTGTGGTTTTTTTGGAGTTAGTAATGATGTTTCTGTTTTTTTCCCTTTTTAATAAAAGTACCTTCTAGCAAAAAAAAGAGATGGAGGTTTGACACAAGTGCGATGTTTATTGCCCAACCCAAGTAGAACTTTGTAAACAAGAACCCAGATATTAGACATTGTTGCACATATAGGAGGTTTTGACTTTTTTCGCTAAAAGGATCATTATATCAAAAAAAGAATGAAAAGGAGAAAAAGAAGGATGTACAAGCTGGCTTTCCAATAAAGCCAAATACTTAAGGAGAAAACCCGGAATCATTTCCCCACCTTCGGCATTGGCCATCAACAGGGGAGGAGATCCACTACTTCACCAAAGAAAAAAAATTATATGAAACGAAATCTAACTCTTCTTTCTGCATCCACCTTGAGTTTGGCTTGAATCGGACTAGGGAGAGCAGGAGATATGATAGAAGATCTAGATCTAGTAGCCTGCTTAGCAAGATAATATGCAATTGAATTCGCTTCTCTAAAACAATTAGATATCTTCCATTGGATACCATCTAAAAATGGCCGCAAATAGTGCCAATCTTGATCAACACACTGAGGGATTGATCCACCCCTATTCGCCATGACCACAGCCGTTGAGTCCAATTCAATCCACAAGTGTTGGACTTTCAATTGTTTTGCAACCATAACACCAAGAATAAAACCTTGAAATTCTTCATCATAGATAGTTTGTTTTAACACCAAGATAAATGACTAATGAAGTAGATAACCCTTGAACAAGTGTCACAAAGCACTCCACGAGCCCTCGCTCATCCTGGGTTTCCAAGTGATCAAGCATCAAAGTTTAGTTTGATCCAAGGAGGGATAGGGGCACACCAATTTACCATTAGAATTCTTGGAGCCCCAGGGGGGTATATCCCACACCCAAGATTCTAGAAGCAGATAGACATGAATTGGATGACCACTGACACTGAAGATTGGGAAGAAGCTCTCTAATAGAGTAGCAAATTTGTTGAAGAACCAAATCCACCCTCAAAAATTTTCTTTCATATCTCCTTGAATTCCTTTGCATCCATAGGAAGTAAGGAACTAAAATGAACCCAACCATCCAAGCCTGGTGAGGAGAGACATTCCTAAGTTGCAATTTCCACGAAGCCAACATATCACTTAACGAGTTCTACTGCACCCATACAACTTGGATAATGGAACAAAACGCAAGTCAGACTCCCTTTGCATAGATACAATCCAGGAGCGAGTGTTGAAGAGGTTCATAGAATTATAACTCAAATCACATCGAGAGACAAAACTGACACCTTTTGAGCTGACCTTGTCATCAGTTGCAAGTCTTCTGTGAAAGAGCTTCCACCCAAACATGGACTGTCACAGCAGAAGACCTGATTTCCAAAGCAAGGTGAACCAAGGGACTTTCGGACTTTGATTTCTGAGCTCCTCCCAAGCATACTTGATTGTGAAATTCCCCAACAAAGTTGGAATCCAGTAGGTATTGTCACATTAATAAGAAGGAATTTTTTACATTCTTCAACTTTTCAAAAATCTCTTTCAGCATATCTGACTGAACCTGAGGAAGACACCAAGAGTTCTCCAGAATAAAATCCTTCACAAGTTTCTCCCTTGGAATCATAAAAGTATCCACATTCACTAACTCCTCAAAAGAATGGTCTCCCAACCACCTATCGGACCAAAATCGAGCACGCTTTTCATTACCCATTATGTAGGAGGTTTTAACTTGATCACTCACACACATCTACAATATTTCCCATCTGTTAATCCTGGCTTCTTTTCTTGTAAGATCAAAAATTTTCTGATTTAGTGAACACAACAGCTGAACCTTTTAACAGCCTTTTAAAGGTCTTATATCACTGAATGCTAATTGCATGACGCCTTGGGTCGGACTGAAAGAAGGTAGGAATCAGTTATTCTATGGCTCTGGCATGACTCTTGTTATTTTGGCCATAAATGGTCATTAGGCTCTGTTGTCAATTTCTATTGCCATAGTACTTTAGAGCCATCTCAACTACATAAAACTTCTTTTGGCCTCCAAAGAGAGTAATCAGCAAATAAACGATACTAAATTTGATGCAGAGATCTTTAATCTCATTCTTAGGGAGGTCATTGGGTAAGAACTGAATCTGATTTACGCTTTTCAAGCCTCGTTTGGGAGAATAATATGAGTTTTAACAGGGAACAAGGAACTTGTGACTTAGGGAGATCATATGGTAAGAACTGAATCTGATTTAAGCTTTTCAAGCCTTGTTTGGGAGACTAATATGAGTTTAAAAGGGAACAAGGAGCTTGTGAAGGAGTTTCGGAGATCTGGTGATGACTGTGTATGTGTAGTAGAAAAATGTCTAAATTTTTCAACAGTCCACAAAACAGAGAATTGAGTCTAGGAAATGATTAAAGGTGTCCGGGCTAGCTTACGTGCACCTCAACTAATCCTCAGGAAGACTAGCATAGTAACTCACCGCCATGATCTCCACTTAAATCGTAGATTCACAGATGGAGAATCGAACATGGGACCGTGCACCTGTCTACACAATCTCCAATTCACCCTAACCATCTGGACAACCCACGGATGGGTACTACATTTCATTAACTTGCTTTATTACTACTTCCTATTGAGATATTACTTTTAGTTTACTAGTTGGAAGTAATAAACTGGCAAGATCTTACTAAAAGCCCTCCCACCATCTTACTTGGCTAGGAGAAATTTTAAGTAGCTCAGGAAAGAACAGAACCATACCTCATTCAAGTTAACAAGATGCCCTATTCTGAAAATATTTCCAGCTACTTAGTTCAGGCCCTTCTAACAATTTCTGCACTGTCAATATAAGGTGGAACAAGAACTACAGTTACTGTTTCACTAAACCATTCCTCCCTTTGTGTATAGTTCTTTAAACCCCATGCCTCAACAGCAAACCTGCATGCCAAATTTGTAGTATGACCACCACCCTTCCACGTAGATCAAGTAGAAACTTTCAATTATGAAAGACGCTACAAAAAAGGCAATCAACCTATTTGGATGCACATGTGAACGTATCGAGTATGAAAGAGAATTTCCCTTCTCCTTTTCATTTAGGTTTTGTTTGGGTGCAAGGGGAATGCAAATTTTTTATGTAAAGTGGAATTTTTTTCCCAGAAAAAATAAATTTAGATGTTTGATTGCAAGGGAAATATATTTTACATGTGAAAAAAATTTCACTTAACCATCAAAATTTCCCTTTTTATTTCCCCACCAAAATAGGAAGGAAAAAAAAAATCCCTACTCTCACGATCTCTCCCACGCTCGCGACTCTCACCCGTTCATTACTCTCTCTCTCTCTCTCTCTCTCTCTCTCTCTCTCTCACGCGACTCAATTGGGTTGTTTTGACCAAAAGACTTTGGGTTTGAACCAGATGGAGCATTACCGATCTGTTGGGTTTGTTTACACCAAAAGACTTTTGGAATGGGCCTTTCAGTCGTTTTCACCTGTGATCTATTACTGTTTTCTTTGTGATCATCTTTTATATTATTTTAAATATTTATTTATGCTGCATTCATTTAATGTATAAAATAAAATGGTTTATTTTGGTTAGTGATAGAACATAGTATCTGATGACATTTTTGATTTGGTACAGACCTTGAATGACCTGGTTCACATAATCAATATAAATTTTGAGGAGCTGGGTGGGTTCTGGATTGAAAAGTATTC
>NC_056557.1:25466555-25473915 GCF_013358625.1 Macadamia integrifolia | reverse complement strand
CTCCCCCCTCCCCATTTCTTTTGAGGAGTTTGGTTGGATTATTAGTTTTTTTAAAATTTTACATCTATTTTACATCAATTTTACATCCAACCAAACAACTATGGTAAATTAATTTCACTTCACTTCTGTTGCAATCAAACGACTCAAAAGGGAAAAAAAAATCGCTTCACCTCCTTTCACTTCACTTCCCTTCACTTCCCATTTCCCTTGCAACCAAACGCAGCCTTAGTAATCCTTGTTTAGGTTTTCTAAATTGTGAAATTGGCATTTTGCTCCGTGATTTGGGTGTATCAGCACTAAATTTTATTTTATTTTATTTTAATTATTATTATTATTATTAATTTCTTTTTTTTGAAGAATTATCACTCCCTTCCCTGCACTTTGCCTTAATATCACTCTCCCCAACATATTTTAAAAAATATCACTCCTTACCCTGAGTTTTAAAGATCTTATCAATCATTCCATTAATCACTAAGGGCCCGTTTGATAACGTTTCAAGAAACGCATTTCTGTCGTTTCTGTTTCCAGAAACAGCAAAAATGGAGCAAAAAACGTTTGATAAAACTGTTTCGTTTCATTTATTTTTAGAAATAGAAATAGAAATTTTTACTTATTTATGGTTCAAGAAACGACCTAGGCAAAACAAGTTCAACTTGTTTCGTCATTTTTGGAAACAACTTGTGGCAATTCTTTCACTGGTTACCATCGACTTCTAAAAACATGACTTACCAAACACCTTCAATTCCGTTTCTGTTTCTAGAAACATAAATTTATGTTTCTGCCGTTTCTTGAAACAGAAACGACAGAAACGTTATCAAACGGGCCCTAACAGCGTTAAAGAAACAATTAAGAACACAATATTACCCTTTAGTCACTTTTAATATAAAAATCCCCAAATCAATTCCAGCCCTACGATTCAGTTCTTCAAAGAAATCCAATTTCAGCCGTATGATCCAGGGCTTCCAATCGCATTGGGAAACGCCAGGCGGGTTTGAGGTAGCAGCCGGTTTCAGACAAGATTATCGCTGCTCTAACGTCGACTAATCTCCTCTGAATCTCTCTTTCCCTCTCCCTTTGAGCTAGATAGGCATTAGCTTCTGTGTGCAGAGGAATTCGAAGTAATCTTGCACACCCATGTCGTAAACCAGGCCAGGTCAAGAGTTTTTGAGGGGTTAATGTGGCTGGCTCCGTGGTCGAAGGCGTTTGAAGGTGCATTAGTAGAATCATCTATGATGGGGTTGTGTGTATTATCATGAACATAGACAGCAATCATGAGAGCTGATCTGATTGCAGCTTGACTCCAATCTGGGTGTCTGGCTTTGAGCAGAGCTACGACTCCACTAAACATGTGGGAAAGACAGAGAAGTTCCAGATAAAATGTTAAACTTCGCTCTCCGTCGATTTGTCGGCAAACCCGAAGTCCCTTCGTCCCCAGTCTATGCTGCAAGAATGTTCACTTTTGGAGCCACCAGGTCTTTTAGAATTTCTGGTGAGCAAGTTTGGTCCCTTGATGAGAAAGCCGTAACCACAGGGGAAGGCCTAATCCCTATCTGGTTCTAAGAAAAGCTAGTGTGGCGGTGGGGTGTGGATCAGTGATTGTGTAGTGTTTGATGAATTTCCCTGCCCCTTTCAGGTGTGTGTCTGCAACTAACTCCTCCCCATTAACAACAGTGTTTGCTAAGATCATGCCCACTCCACCTGCATTTTTCACCACTTGACCTTTTGCACTCTTGGGCTAATGCCACGTTTGTAAATCACAATCTTCCCGTCTACAATATGTGGATCTAAAGTCCCTGCAACACAATGAAGTTGGATCAGGGCTGCCCGAGTTTCTTCCCATGTAAACAATTTGGTATTGCTTATTGATTGGAGGAGAAGAGGGTTTTCGGCCAAGGGAGAAAGTGGGTATCAACCGTGGAGAATGGGAGAAGAAAGGAGGGCGGGTTTTGGTCCATACTTATTTCCATGGGGCAAATCAACATTTGGTTTCATAGGCGATTGATGAAGAGAAAATACATCTGGCAACTTGTTCCAACTTGGAGAGGCTGGCATGTAAGAGGGTGGTGGTGGCGACCATGTATGGATTTGGAGGTGTTGGCACACAGAATCGGCCAAGCGAAAGTGATGGAGGCGGTTGAGCTTTGTTTTAATGGAGAAGATGGGATGGAGGAAGAGGAGAGAAGAAGATGAGAGGGATTATGGTGATTGATGGTGAAGGAAGAAGAAAGAAGAAGGGTTGGAGTGGTCGAAGATTCATTGCCGGTGAGGTGCAGGTGACAATCGGAGAATGCTCGAACTAAGAATGTCTTGAAGGAGGGCAATCCTGGAATCTCACATCATATGAGGATAGTTTGAAAATTATAATAAATAAGATAGGCTGATGTCATCATTTAACAGTTTTTTTTTGTACGGATAGACGGAGACAATTGATAAAATCTTTACAACTCACGGGAGGGGAATGATATTTCTGAAAAACATAGGCAAATTACAGGGGAGGGGAGTGATAATTCCCCTTTTATATATATAGGTCCTAGTCTATTCTATTCAATGGGGATAATCTTGTGCACTCCTCCATTGGCCTAAGCATTGGCGCAGAAGCTACACGACTAGTTACCATTCTCTTGCCTTCCAAATTTTATTGAATAATTCACCACCTGTTGTGCTTTGATTAATAGTTTGAATTATGGAATCAATTGCTATATCAGCAAAAGCTATGCTATATGCATAAGCACTTTCAAGATTAGACCAATTTGAACTAAGGGTGTAAGTTTGGCTCTGACGGCCCGAATCCACCCTTGGCCAGCCCTAATCCCGAACAAGTATCATCCTAAAAATTTTGGCCCTGATGGTCGGCCCGAACCTAAAATTTCTGACCCTGAGTCAAGGTCAAGGTGGGTAAAGGTTGATATCTTTGGCCAGCCTAGCCCGCCCTAAACCCGGCCCTAATTTTGGCCCCTGATGTTGACCCTGGTTGTGACCCTAATGTTAACTCTGAATTAAACCTAATTTTGTATATTGTTTGACATTGAGTCATTGACACTTCAAAACTCCGAATATACCTTCTCACCGATCTCTCTTGCTTTTTATACCAAAAAAAAGATCTCTCTTACTTTTTTTACCAAGAAATTTGTGACTTTGTATTTTTTTTATCTCTTATTTATTATGAATATTTTTTATTTTTAAATTATTTCATATTTTGCTGGGTCAGGGTATACCCAGCCCTTGATGGCAAACCAAGGTCAGGGTCAATCAAGGTCAGGGTCAGGGTCATCCCGACCCGACCTTGAAAAATCAGGGTCAATTAGGATGGGTAAAGGTTGGGCTAAACCCTGAAGGGTAGGGCCAGGGTTGAAATTTTACGGCCCTGAGTTAGGGTTACGGTGGGTTTGACTCAGGGTTGGGCTAGGGTCTCTTAAAACCCTAGTTCAACCCGGCCCCTATTGCACCCTTAATTTGAACCAATCTGTAGGCCCAGACCAAGGATAGCAGGTCTAAAAGTGGCTTTCGGTTCCATAGGGTAACAAAGAAATTTATTTATTTGTTGGATTTATATTTTAAAACTCATAACTCTTTGTTGCTTATTATTTACCGTTATTAGCGGATAAGTGTTTTGTGTTCAATTTTGTTTGAGGTTCTTTTACATGATAAGAGTGAGGGGCATAGTTTTAAAAATCGGATTGGATCCATATAAGCCAGGACTAATCCCCGATCCTTGATACCAATCCATTGGTAAGAAATAATTGTAAAATGGTTAAAAAAAAAAAGATTATTGATATCGGATTGAGACAAATCCCCACACAAATCCCAAATTTTAAAACCTTGGTAAGGAGTCTCAATTTGAAGTTTCAGACCGATTGGAGTCCTAAGCAAAATTTTAAAACTCGGGAATGCTCATGGGGTCGGTGAAGGCTGATATCGTTCTAGATCAATCTGAATCAGATCGTATTCAATAGATATGCCTCTGCTTTTATTTTTTTTTTTTTAATCACATTTTATTACAATTTAACCGTGCACCATATATGTGGATCAGGATCGAAAAGGTTAGGATTAGGGATATCAAGACTCATATCATTTCAATCCAATCAAATCTGGACTTTCCGTTACGTGTTTTGGAACCTTGGTCCTAGCCTTCTAGGTGAGAAGCTGGATTGATCACGAGAAGGGTCGAACAGAACTCAAAATTGTGATTTTAAGGCTAGAATATTTGTGTATATATTAAAAAGCACTTACTCCTTAATTTCATTCTACTTTAGTACTGGTCCGAGTTAGTATCACAGAAAGGTTACCAAGTAAATTATTCAGTCTAACATAGATTATGTTCTCTGGATGGATTGGTCTTGACTGAGAGAATGTTGAAAGAGGGAAGATTGAAAAAAGGCAAAGAGGCCTTTCCCCTCGCACACCCTAGGCTAAGAAAAACTTTCTTTCGGCCACTGTCCTGGAGTAGCCTGGCCTTCTTCCCTTTTCATTCTCTCTCTCTCTCTCTCTCTCTCTCTCTCTCTCTCTCTCTCTCTCTCTCTTCCTCTTCCGCTCCTTCCTTTCTCTATTTCTTCATCCATTATTGGAGTTTCTTCTCGGTTGAAGTCTCGTCTTGCTTGCTAGTCTTGTAGGTTTCCATCCCTATTGGATCTTATGCTCGTTTGGATTCTCGTTCAGCTAGCTGCCTCCTCTTGGCTGCCTACCCCATAGGTCACCATCCTTGCTGGATCTAATACTTTTGGATTCCCTCTCGGCCAGCTACCTCATTGCCTCCGATCTCGTTTGCCTGCTCTAGCTCCAGGTGCCATTTTTCTCCGTGATCTGTTACGTCGCTGCTTGGTCTCCTACCAGCCCACTTGGTCTGCAACTATTTGCCGCCAACCACCCTCTACTTGGCTCACTCGGCTTCTGCCATTTTGCTGCCAACTGCATGGCAAGCACTTGTTTGGCTACTAGCTATGCTCGGTCAGCAATCACTTCACCATTGCCCTCTGCAAGGCTAACGCTCAGTTATGGATGTCACCTCCGCTAGGCTAGCTGCAAGCTTGGTTGTGGCCCTCTGCAAGGCCAGCGCCCTCCAAAGTGGCAGGCCTCTTGCCTGCAATGCTCCCTTAGTGGTTGGATAGATAAAGAGAAGAGATGTTTGTCAAACCCTAACTGGATTTGACTTGGTTGCTCTTGATAGACTTCCTTGCTTTGTTTTTAGCCCATTTGCGCTTTTATGATGTATTGGACATGTGAGATTTGAAGCCCTTTGGGCCTTTGGTTGAAGTCCTTGGAGTTGAATGGGCTTCTTAGCTCTTATCATTTAGCTCATGTGAGCTTTTGTTGCCCTTGCGGGTATGTTTTCCCTCAGGTCCCGTTTCTTTAGCTGGTTTTCATGGGGTGGGATTTAGGTGGTGGGATAATGGTACGAATTTTCCCAAAAACTTAGAATTTGAGATGTTTGATTAATGGGGTGGGGAAGTTATTAGACAATCCATGTTTTGTAGGTTTTTCCTGTCGGTTGACATGTAATCCCGCCCTAGCCTTCCAAAGTCCCACTAAATCAATGGGACTCTTTGCGTTGTTCACAGAATTTGCACAAGCACAATGGTTCCTTCTTTTTTTCCTCTTTTTTTTTATTCTTCTTCTTCAATGACTTCTCCTTTCTTTGCACAATAGAGTAGCTTCTGTTTAAGAACCACAACCCATTACAACAAGATTGGAGGTGATACAATGGCCAAGTTTCCATCAAAAGGAATCTAGTTAAAATCACCAAAGGAGAGGGTTTGGTGTTGTGATCCCTGAGATGAATCTACAAGAAAAAAAACAAGGCTTTGTTGTGCTGTCACTGGGATGAATCTAAAGGAGAGGGTTCGATGTCGGTGAGATGAATCTGAAAGAGAGGCTTCTTCTACGACAATGGCAGTGGATGAGGTTGTCAATCTAGAATCTAAGTGAGAGGGTTTGTTATTGCGGAGGATCAACTTCTTCACGAGATAAGGTTCTCGATCTGGAATCGTCCAACCCTTTCTCTCCGAAGAGGCAATTTGAAAGTAAAATCGTGTTCAATGCTTGAACTCCAACACTGGATGTTCATCTCTGGTTTGTCGATCTAGGTCTTACACAGAGAGGATGGGAGCCACTTTTTCACGAGATGATTTTGTAGAAGCTGAGAATAGCCTCTGATGGAGCATTTCTAAGCAAAGGCGAGCTTGCAATGCTGCATGTTGGCGTTAGCATCCGCATCGGCACCCCTCTCTCTCTTCTCCATCATCATCTTTCTTGTCGTCTGCCCCCTACTCTATCACTAGATGTTCATCTCTGGTTTGTCGATATAGGTCTTACACAGAGAGGATGGTAGCCACTTTTTCACGAGATGATTTTGTAGAAGCTGAGAATAGCCTCTGATGGAGCATTTCTAAGCAAAGGCGAGCTTGCAATGCTGCATGTTGGCGTTAGCATCCGCATCGGCACCCCTCTCTCTCTTCTCCATCATCATCTTTCTTGTCGTCTGCCCCCTAGTCTATCACTGGACTATTCATTCCCCCAAGCTATCCCACGCAACAAAACAAGATGGTGGTGATCGAGATGCTACAGTAACTATCCCCCAACTTTACTATCATGTTGTTCACCCCACAAACATGTGGGTCTTATGCTTCAAACTCTCCCACCCCACTAATCCCACTAAACAAACGGGCCTTAAAGAGTTGTAATTTTCCTCCCTTTTCTTTAATACATTTATTTACCCATTTAAAATATAAAAAAAGTTGCCTGTTTTTTGGCGTCTTTAAGCTGCCACGCGTTAGAATTACGGATACAAAAACCTAGGCGAGAACCTAATCCTAACTCACTACGCCCGGGCATAGTTAGCAAATTCGGATTCGGAAATTATTCGGGCGGAGAATTATTCGGAATAATTCGGTTGATTAATTTAAGGATTCGGTCAAAAAAGCGGTCAAAAAAGCATATTGGGTTATTTTTTTTAAATACTGTTTAATTGGACCGAATAATTCGGTTTAATTCAGATTCGGTCTGAATTATTCGCATTTTATATTCACTTTTGAAAAAATCATGAATTTTACTGAATTTTATTTTAAATTCGGATTCGGTCAGAATTTTTGATAAAATTCAAAAAAATTCGGTTCGGCTGAATAATTCACGAATTATTCAGCCGAATTGATAACACTGCGCCCGGGTATGGAGAACCTAGGATGCAGCAACCTAGTAAATGAAATAAAGTTACTGAGATTAGAAACATATCTAGATTTCCAACGAAATGGCCAATCCACCACAATAACCAATAAAAGAACAACAATGATCGTGGAGAAGGAGACATCCAATAGACTTTTAAATAGACTTTTAAAGACAATTGACATTCCACCAAAAAAAAAAAAAA
>NC_056557.1:25452259-25466455 GCF_013358625.1 Macadamia integrifolia | reverse complement strand
TGTAAATACAAGAAGTTGAGAATGGATTCAAGCTCGGAGGAAGCTTTCCTCTGAGATTCTCAATATCTATAGAAGAACTCTCCCCCATCCTTCTATCTGCCTGCTGCCAACATTCAAAAACCCATTAGAGTAAATATAATGTAAATATATGAAAGTAATGATAACCAACACTTTTTTTTCTTTTCTTAAGATCAATAAAGAATATTTTAATAATAAAAAAGAATGAAAGAAATACAAACTACCCAATTGGGAAATCAGGTTCAATTCTTACTTCACCTTGGACATGGCCATCAGCGGGAGAGGAATTAAGCCCAGCTAAACTGTCACCTGAAAACCAGAGGTTCAATCAAAACGAAACCTTGATCTTCTTATAGCATCCCACTCAATTTCAAAAGCTACAAACCTGATGGAGGTTGCACCCGAAGAACAACCAGTAGAACAAATTGAAGCTATTTCTGTAATTCATGCTAGTACTTATAGTGGTTCTAGCACCTTCTAAGTAGTATAAATACTTGAATGCAGTGGTAACATTGCAGCGGTGGATGGCTTTGTAATTATACAATGAAGGTGAATTTGCTATAATGCCATCACTCAAGGCTTTCATTTTCACTACATTGGGCTAAGTTTTCCTTTTGAGGTTGGACCCACAAGTGGAGGAAACACAGGAGAGCACGTGACACCGTAGTGCAGTTTTACCAAGACAGGAGAGGCAAGGGTTATTTAAGGGGGAAACGAGAGAAACAGACACATTCCCACGCATATGGGTGGCATGCGCATGCCCATTCTTTTGACATAATTTAATATATATTTCACATGATAATTTAATATATATTTCACATGATGGAGAGATTGGTGATCATTCAATGATTCTGAATAGGTAATGATCTCGTTTGGTCACTTGTTTGAAATCTATTTGAGGTTGAGGTAAGGAATTCTTAATTACAATTGAGTTATATCAAAGATTGTTCTTAAGCTTTTATTTAATTACACTTATTATAGATGAGTTAATCAAGATCATTCTAGATGAGGTTCCTTGGTGTATGTTTTTCGCGGATGACATCATTTTAGTGGATGAGAATAAAAAAAAGATTAACGCTAATTTAAAGCTATAAAGATTTACCTTAGAAACAAGAGGATTTTAAAATTAGTAGATCGAAGACAAAGTATATGATGTATAACTTTAGCAACTTTATGATGGACAATAAAATGATGAAAATCAAGGAGAGAGATTTCAGAAAGTGACTATCTTAGGTATTTGGGGTCAACCATAAATAAAGAATGTGATATCGAGGAAGGTGTTTCATGAAGAATTAATGTGGGATTGATGACATGGAGAAGTGCATCTAAAGTGTTATGTGATCGACTTATCTCTTTATAGCTTAAGGAAAATTTCTATAGGATTGTAGTGCGACCAACTATGATATATAGGGTGGAACATTAAGCAATTAAGAAGTGTCTTGTAGAGAAGCTATGTATAGCTGAGATGAGGATGTTAAGATAGATATGCAGCAAAACTAGGAAGGATAAATTAAGGAGTTAGAATTTTAGAGTTGATTTGGGAGTTGCCCTGATCAATGACAAGCTCCGCAAAAGTCGTTTGAAGTGGTATGGGCACGTTCAAAGGAGGTTTGAGGATGCTTCAGTGAGCAATAATGATTTGATTCAGATTGAATGAGCTAAAATAGCTAGGGGCAGGCATAAAATGACCATAGACAAAGAGGTGAGAAATAACAAACATAGTTTTGATCTTGTCCAAGTATGACATTGGATAGAGCCTATTGGAGAGTAAGGATCCATGTAGCCAACCTCATTCAACTAAGATTTTCCTGACTTGTTGGATTGTGTCTCTTTCCTTTTACTCTCATTTTTCATCTTTCCATCTTTTCCTTCCTCCTTTTCTATCTGGATTTTTTTTTCCTGTTGTATTTTGTATGGATCCACATAGTCGACCCCATTAAGGTGGGATAATAAGACAGAATTTATTGTTATTATTGTATAATCCCATTCAAGATGATCATATGCTTTCAATATATCTAACTTCAAAGCCAGACATCGATGGTTTCCTTTAAAATTCTTCAGATAATGGCAAATTTGTTGGGTGATAATAATTTATCAGACATCTGTTTGTCTTTAACAAAAGCAGCTTGACCTGGGGAGATAAACTGAGTTAAAAATATTTAGAATCTTTTACCCTAATGTTTTGCAATATATTGTATGTCAGTATACAAATGTTAGCTAGTCTAAATTCCTCAGAGTGAGATCTCTATGGTGTTTGACCTAAAATGTAAAATAGGATTGAGAAAGACATTGTGCATAAAATTTACATCATTTTTAATAGTGTCCCAGCACTTGTGATGTGTTGGAAACAACTAGTAAACCATCGTGGCCAAGACCTATGTAAGTTTCTACACTAAAAACAACATTTTCCAACCCCTCATCAGAAGGTAGAGAGGTTTAGTTAGCATTATCTTCTTTCCGCATAATTGGAGTGAGCAAACCTTTAATAAATTAAGGATCTAAAACTAATTTTTTTGGTAAACAGGGTCTAAAAAGTTAGATTTAATATAAATGATAAACAGGTTTAAAATAAAAATGAAAAGTCTTTTGGCTAGGTCTTTTTCTTTTTGATAAAAGAGTTTTGGCTAGGTCACATTGGATGGCACAAGAATTTTAAGGGACCGATAGGCAAAGGACTTGGCGTTATTGATAACTGATAGTGAAGGTTTGAATTTCTATCCATTGGGCCAAGTTGCCCATTTGAAGTGAGACCCATAAGTTTAAGACGACAGAGAAGCACGTGAATGTATTATTGTTTTAGCAATTCTTTTGTTCATTTATATAATTATTATTTTCTTTTAAATCAAAGATTGATTCGTTGACCAATCAATGTGAACACCTAATGACTTGTTTTAGATGCATTCGCCATTATGTTTTGTGATTATTTATTTATTTATTTATTTTAAATTGAATTGGATTAGGTTATACATATTAAAACCGTCAACGGAACCTAGGATGCATTTGGTAAAGTTTCTGTTCCAGAAACGAGGTTCTATTTTAAAAATGGAAATTTCAGTTTTCATATCAAAATGCCTTTTTTTTTTTTTTTTTTTTTTTTAACGAAACTGGAACGATGGAACTATATACCTTTTGTCGTCCCGTCAATTCTCGTTTCTACACCCTCTTTTTTTTTTTTGTTGAAAAGAAAAAAAACACACATCATATATGAACAACACTTAATCCTGAAAACAAAAAAACTTCAAAAACATTTTTTTGAAACATTACCAAATGCAGCCTTAACTTCCGTAAGATCTCTCTGAACTTTGTATTTTAGTACTTGGAAGGAGTAAAGTCATTCTTGAATATGCGAAGAGACTCGGAGAGACAAACACAATGCATGGAACTAATCCGTTCCAGACACAGAGGTAGGTGCGTTGGAAGAAAGCTCGGAGCTTCAGTAGGGACCCATCTCATCAATTAGTCAGGAGGACCCACAACTTTGAACCCTTTTATCAACGTTTTTCTTCATTTGTCCTTGACTACACTATAGCCACATAACGAGATGATTGCTTTAATTGAATTACCACAAGTCACCCCCACTTTGGGGTCTATACCATCCTCTAAGATCCAACCCCTACTTGGTAGTTGTAGGGTTTGAATATGTGTTGTATTCTATAATTGTCCACATAATTATTATTAAACTTACTTTTGTAATTGGATTGGGTTCTAGATCCATTACATGAAGAAGGATAAAAGATAACTGTACAAAGATTACGGCCTTTTTAGGTTTCCTATATATATTGTTTCCATGAAAAACAAAAAGTGAAACATGCAAAGGTAAATCACTTTGTGAGGTAAAGAGTGATATACAGAGTTTTTCTAATTTAGTGGAAAACCTCTTATTCTCTCAAGTAGATATAGACAATTGTGTCAAATCATGTTAAAGTTCTTGCTTTATGTATAATTGTTTCCTTGAGTTTTTCCTCGTGGTCAATGGTCCTCCTATATGTATGTGTGTGTGTATGAGAGAGAGAGAGAGAGAGAGAGAGAGAGAGAAGATGCAACCAAATCCCTCAGATTTGGGGAAGAAGGACAACTACCAAAGATAGCATACTTGGGCTCTGGAGTGTTGTGCCCTACATCCTTGTCTCACTCAATGTGGAAACGTGAATTTCGTGTACACCTTAGAGATATTTTTTCTTAGATGCGCCAACCTAAGATAACAAACTCCCAGCTTTCTTCCACACATTAATACTCAGCTTGATTGTTTTGGTTGAATTAAACAAAAGAAACATACATCCTTGTCTCACTGAGTGTGGAAACATGAATTTCGTGTATGCCGTAGAGATACTTAGGTGCTCCAACCTAAGATAGCAAACTCCCAGCTTTCTTCCACACCATTAATACTCAACTTGATTGTTTTGTTTGCATTCATTCGTACATCTTTTCTAGTCTCTTTCAACATTCAAGACTGCCTTTGTTGGTTTACATCGTCCAACAACTAATACTTGCCCGGGCCCCAAGTTTTCAATTTCTTTCAACCCTATTTGAGAGAGAGAGACAGAGATCTTATCTTCATTTTTCTAAGCTGGCCTCATGGTCCTTCCCCATCATATTGAGGAGACAAGTCCATAGTAGGCAAATAAAATAGTAGGTCCACTTTAATAAAGAGCTTTCCATTCTAAAACTATCCATGTCACACCCCGTTCATATGAACCGAACCGGTGACCAGGTTCCCTCCGGGTAACCCAAAACCACCAGAATCTTCAGACACAGTAACCACAGCACAACAAGCCACAAGAGATATTTTTTCTTGTGGACAACTACCAAAGATAGCATACTTGGGCTCTGGAGTGTTGTGCCCTACATCCTTGTCTCACTGAATGTGGAAACGTGAATTTCGTGTACACCTTAGAGATATTTTTTCTTAGATGCGCCAACTTAAGATAACAAACTCCCAGCTTTCTTCCACACATTAATATTCAAATTGATTGTTTTGGTTGAATTAAACAAAAGAAACATACATCCTTGTCTCACTGAGTGTGGAAACATGAATTTCGTGTATGCCGTAGAGATACTTAGGTGCGCCAACCTAAGATAGCAAACTCCCAGCTTTCTTCCACACCATTAATACTCAACTTGATTGTTTTGTTTGCATTCATTCATACATCTTTTCTATTCTCTTTCAACATTCAAGACTGCCTTTGTTGGTTTACATCGTCCAACCACTAATACTTGCCCGGGCCCCAAGTTTTCAATTTCTTTCAACCCTATTTGAGAGAGAGAGACAGAGATCTTATCTTCATTTTTCTGAGCTGGCCTCATGGTCCTTCCCCATCATATTGAAGAGACAAGTCCATAGTAGGCAAATAAAATAGTAGGTCCACTTTAATTAAGAGCTTTCCATTCTAAAACTATCCATGTCACACCCCGTTCACATAGAACCGAACTGGTGATCGGGCTCCCTCCGGGTAACCCAAAACCACTAGAATCTTTAGACACAGTAACCACAGCACAACAAGCCACAAGTAATCATGGGAAATAATAATATAATACAGCAAAAGTCTTGTCGTAATGAATACCTGTAATTCTCCATATACTCTTGATACCCAAATTGTTATACATAGTATAGTTACATGTGGGTCCGTAGGCATGATATTTACATAAGAAATAACAATTTAACTATCGATAGCACAAAAGGAAGATGTACTAAAAGAATAAAAAATAGTACAGTAAATGGAATCTGTCACTGTTACCCTGCAACACAACCCTCACACGGGCAACCGTCACCGTGTTCGAATTTTTCGGGGACCCACCAATCCCCCACTGGGGTTTCGTCAGTGGGACCCGACATGGGTTCCTTTACAGAGTAGCCTACAAGATCATCTAAAAATGTGTGTATACGAGGGGTGAGCTCACTACCTCAGTAAATGGAAAGAAAGACTCACACAAGCAATCACAATCAAATGATTCTATATGCATGAGATTCATTTTATTCCTACTCACCTAACAAACATACTAAGTCATAGGTAACGTGCTACTCATAACCATAGTGCGTGTATGCCTCGGGTTCGAGACGCATTCTCCATCCCGTGATAAGCCCATAGGGTTGTCGAAGAAGGCCCACTGTGAGCACTTAGAAAAGTAAATCGTGGCCGAACCACAACAAAAATGTAAATCGTGGTCGAACCACAGCAGAAATTAAAAGCAGTATGATTGGCCCTCTGAATATATCACTGATGAGCACAATAATGTATGAAATCTTAGGGATATAAGTGTACATTTTACCCCACTTTGGATAGTGCTACTTTTTTTTTTTTTAGTTTCCAAGTCTACAAGAGAAAGTGCTTAAAGCGAATCAAGAACCAGTCCAAAGGTGGGACCCACTCATTGGTACTACATCCTCTCTCCTACAAAATCCTAAAGATTATTCTCTCTCCTTGCCACCTCACAAGATCTTGAAGATGCTATACAGAGATTCCTTTCTGATTTAATCAAGATTGTAAGATATTAGTGAATATTGTAAGGAAGGAATAGAATTTGTTAATTTTGGAAACAGATTCTCTCTTTCCTCACACAATATCTCAGAGGATGAGGATTTTTACCAAGATTTAATTTTATTTTATTTTTTTTCTTTTCTTAAAAAAGACCTGTAGAAGGAAGGAGGCAAGACAAAAGCCCTATAAAAGCCCCTTCCTTCCCCCTCCTATTTATTATTATTCCCCTTAGTTTATTTTCTAGTTTATACTTAGTTTTCTTCTCTCCCTCCCTCTCTCTCTCTTTAGTTTTAGTTCTTCTTTATTTTTGCTTTAATCACTTTTATAATAGTTTTTTATGTCAATTAATGCAAGCACTCTTTTATTCTTATTCAACTTTTTATGTTTATGATTTATGCAACTGAGTTGTAATTTTTAAAGTTATAATTCTAGGCTTAGATCTAGGTGACAAGATCACGAGCCGTGGAATATATATATTTTTTTTTCAAGTTCAGTGCTTTTTTTCAAGATTTGTTTTCTCTAGTATTAGAAATTTCAGATTTGGTTTATTCCAAATCTGGTTTTTAGTACTGGTAGTATCTCAAATCACCCAAGCTTTCAAGTTCAAGCATTGATTCAAGTAAGTAGGCTCCTTCAGTAATCTTCTCTCCCCCCTCTCATTCCCTCTTCTGACTACCCTTTCTTTCTTAATTTAGGATTTTAATTTCAGTCGTTACATTATTGCTATCCCTTTCCCCTAAGGTTCATGGCTAGTGTATGTGTTGGCTTTGACCCTCTTAGCCATAGAACCATCAATTTATTATTTTTATTTTAATTATCTCCCTTTTCCTAAGCCAAGTAGAGTAACCATTGTAAGAGTGACTCTTTGGTCAAGTAGGGAAGCTTATATTATGATGCGTCCCTCGGGCTAAGTAGAGAAACCTATTTGTGAGTCTCTCTCTAGCTTTATCCCTTTTCTTTTACTTTATTTTTATTTTAGTATTTTTTTCCTTTATTATTTTTTTTTAATTGCATGGGTTGGTTATTTTTAGTTATTTATTTATTTAATTTTAATTGCATGGCTTGCGTCTTTAAATTCTTAGATGACGAATGGTTAGGAGGTTATTTTAGATATATATGTTTAGGACGGTAGTTAGAATTAGATCACAACCATTAATTGGTTCACTTTCGTATTATTAAAAGAAATAAAAAAATAAAGTGGCTGCTCTCCCTGAGTTTGACCCGTACCTAAACTGATCTGTACGCTTGCGGTTACATTTAAAATCTCAAACAAGGTTTTGGCACCGTTCCCGGGGAGACAGTTCCATGTTATTTTTCGCTTTCTTTTGGTAAATCGGAATGCTTTATTTATTTTGTTTTTTTTTTCCTTTCTTTTATTGAATTCCTGAGAAGATCAACTTGCAATAATAGTTGTATCAGTGGAGGTCACCATGCCTCACAGTATGATAAAGACATGTTTCACCCTATAGCAGTACCTCAAGAATTGACCTGAGCAACCCCGGATCCCTACCAGTAAGCTTCCAAAAAGCAAAAAAAAAAAGAGAGTTTTTCTTTCTATTCTTTTGTGCTTGTCTTACTATAGTTGTGGGTAGTTTTCTGTTGCATAAGTGTGTGGACCCGTGTTTCTACTAATCGTTTAGTAAGAGTATCTATTTTAAGACTGGCAGAACAACCTAAGCCTACTTTAAAAGATAGATTCTACCCAACCAGGGTAGCCCAACCTTTTTGCATTAGATTACCAGCTGCCACAGGGAACAATTATGAGCTTAAAACTCAATTCATCACTATGTTGCCCCACTTCCATGGGCTATCCCCCGAAGATGCTTATTTATTCCTGAGAGAATTTGAGGAGGTTTGTGTCCTCATTAAGATACAACAGCTCAGTGATGATGCTGTTAAACTTAGATGCATTACCTTTTCGCTCAAGGATGGAGCAAAAAGATGGTTATATGGGCTACCAACTAATTCCATTACCACATGGGATCAGTTTACGGTAGCATTCTTAAGAAAAAAATTTCCCTTGCATAAAACAAACAAACTTAAGAGCGAGATCATGCAGTTCCAACAAAAACCTCAAGAGTCTTTTTCTAGACTCATGGAAAGGTTCCAAGACCTTCTCCAAGAGTGTCCCCATCATGGGATTGACAAATGGCATTTTTTCCAAATAATTTATGAAGGGATAGACTACCATACCAAGCAGATGTTAGAGTCTATGTGTCCTACAAGCTTCACAGCTTATGCGGACGAAAACGAAGTTTGGAACTTTTTGGTTGACATAGCTAAAAAGACAAGAGAATGGGAATCTACTCAGGAAAGTGAGAGAACTATATGAGGTAAAGGGTACTATGTTAATGGGATAGTAACCAAAGAGGCCCATTTAGATAGCCTCATTAAGAGAATAGAAGCCATTGTCCCTAAAGCACATGCCCCAGTCTACCAAGTCCAAAATCAGGTTTCTATGTGTAATTGGTGTCACTCCCCTGGACATGTAATGGAAGAATGCCCCAATAGTTTCGGGGGCAATGAAAGTGTTAATGATCTTTACCCGAACAACCCGTTTAGCAACACTTACAATCCATGGTGGAGAAATCACCCTAATTTTTCATGGAGCCAAGGGAATCAAGGAGGTCCATCCAACTTTCACAACCAAGGGCAACCTAGTCCCCAGAGGCCCAATTTTGCACCACTACCTAATTCTTTCCCTTGGCCTAATCTAGGTTTTCAGTCAAATTTTGCTAGGCCCCCTCTCTATACACCTTATCAACAACCCCCAGGGTTTACATCCACTGGAGAGGCACCAAGAATTAGTGAGCTAGAGAAAAGCATGGCCCTTCTCATGACAAGCCACAATAATGTAGAGAGGCAACTCACTCAACTTGTCACAATCATGCATGAGAAGGAGAAAGGAAAATTGCCTAGTCAGCCAGAGCCGAATCCTAGACATCAGGTGCTGACTCCACAAGGGCTACCTGCTCCTCAGCTCAATGTTGTACAGAGTCAACAACACCAAGGGCCCTCCAACTAGTGTAATGCGGTATATGCCCTACGGAATGGCTGAGAGTATCTACGGAATGGTACCACTCATTCTCTACCATCTGACATTTCTGTTGACACTCTGACTATCAAGGCTACTACTGTGCCTCCCATTCTAGGTTTGTCAGATGGACCTGAAGAGATTAAGAATGATTTGGTGGAAGCCATAAAAAATGATTCTATTAATGAAAGAACTTCTGACAGTGCTTATGTTCTTCTTGTCCCCTATCTTAACCGTTTGATGAATAAGAAGAAGACAGCTTCAATGTAAAAATTTTTAGAAGTCTTCAAGAAGATAGAGATAAATATCCCTCTTTTGGATGTCATAACTCAAATCACAGCCTATGTCAAAGTCCTCAAAGACTTATGCACTCACAAGCGTACCACAAGTGTGCCCAAAAAGGCGTTTTTGGTAGCTAATATTAGTTCAATGATCACACAACCTATAGCAGCCAAGTATAAGGATCCCGGGTGTCCCACTATCTCGTGTGTCATTGGCAACACTCCTATTGATCATGCCCTACTTGACCTTGGTGCAAGTGTGAGCCTTCTACCTTATCATGTTTATCAACAACTTGGATTAGGAGATTTGAAAGCTACAGGGACAACTCTCCAGTTGGCCAATCGTTCTGTCAAGATTTCAAAAGGGATGGTCGAAGATGTCCTACTTAAGGTAGGAGAATTTATTTTTCCAGTCGATTTTATTATTTTGGACACCAAACCCTTCACCACTAGGGAAAAGGTCCCATCATTCTTGGAAGACCATTTCTGGCTACCAGCAATACATTAATCAATTGCCGGAATGGTCTACTAAGGATATCTTTTGGCAACCACACTATGGAGTTCAACATGTATAGGTTGGGCAAGCAACCCATAATTTCTTCTGATGATATTGATGAAGAGGTCAATATGCTTGAGAATTTTTCTGATGATATTGTCAAAACTTTTGACATTGACTTTGATTCAGAATTCTAAGAGTGTATGGAAGAATTAGAAGATGATACTGAAAAATTCTTCTCTGATGTTTGGATCCTTCATCACCCATGGAGCCCATTGGTCCTCTATCAAATTCTCTTCCTAAACCCTCAATTGTTGAGCCCCCTAAGCTTGATTTGAAAGAGTTGCCCTCTAACTTAAGGTAAGCCTTCTTAGGAGAAGATCAAACTCTACCAGTTATTATCACCTCAGATTTAACTTCAAGTCAAGAGGAAGAGTTGATCGAAGTTTTAAAAGAAAACAAGGAAGCCTTAGGTTGGACCATGGAAGACATTATAGGAATTTGCCCCTCAATCATTCAACATCATATTCACCTCATGGAGGATTCAAAATCTTCTAGGGAACCACAAAGAGGGGCTAATCCTATGATATAAGAAGCTATCAAGAAAGAGATCCTAAAGTGCTTGGATCATGATATCATCTACCCTATTTCTGATAGCGAGTGGGTAAGTCCAGTGCACGTGGTGCCAAAGAAGTTAGGGGTCACAGTAGTCCAAAATACTGAAAATGAGTTGATCCCTACCCGTCTCCAAACAGGATGGCGTGTGTGCATTGACTATAGGAAGTTAAATGCGGTAACTTGGAAAGACCACTTTCCTTTGCCTTTCATTGATCAAATGTTAGAGCGGTTAGCCGGACATGAGTATTATTGTTTCATTGATGGTTATTCCAGCTATAACCAGATTCTCATTGCCTTAGATGACCAACACAAGACCACCTTTACATGCACCTATGGAACCTTTGCTTATCGGCGTATGCCTTTTGGGCTTTGTAATGCCCCTGCCACGTTCCAAAGATGCATAATGAGCATTTTCTCTGATATGGTGGAGCATTTTTTTGAAGTATTTATGGATGATTTTTTTATTCATGGCTCCTTATTTTCTAATTGTTTGCATCATCTTTCTTTAGTACTCAAACGATGCAAAGTGACTAATTTAGTCCTCAATTGGGAGAAATGTCATTTCATGGTCACACAGGGCATAGTGTTGGGTCATGTCATTTCCAAAGAAGGGATCAAGGTTGATAGAGCTAAGGTGGACTTAAATTCTAATTTACCACCTCCCAAGTTAGTTAAGGATGTTCGTTCCTTCTTAGGTCATGCAGGGTTCTATCGTCGGTTCATCAAGAACTTTAGTCACATAGTTAGACCTCTCACCAATCTTTTGGCTAGAGAGCAACCCTTCAAACTTTTTAGTGAATGCCTCATGTGCTTTGAGAAATTAAAGAAGGTGTTGACTACAACCCCCATTATTCAAGCTCCCTTATGGATAGAGCCATTTGAATTAATGTGTGATGCATCTGATTTTGCTATAGGGGCAGTCTTAGGGCAGAGAGTTGATAAATTTCCTCGTGTTCTATTATGCCAGTAGAACTCTCAATGATGCACAGCTGAACTACACCACAACTGAAAAAGAATTTTTAGCTGCTGTATTTGTATTAGAAAAGTTTCGTGCAAATCTGATAGGTTTTCATGTAATTATTTACACTAACCATGTAGCTATCAGATACCTTATTCAGAAAAAGGATGCCAAAGCACGTCTTATCGGATGGGTTTTTCATTTGTAGGAATTTGACTTAGAAATTAAGGATAAGAAAGGCAGTGAAAATTTGGTTGCAGACCATTTGTCCCGGTTATCCAATTCTTTGACTGTGAATACTCCAGTTAACAAGTATTTTCCCGATGAGCAACTCTTTACAGCATCTAGTGAACCTTGATTTGTAGATATTGTAAAATTTTTAGTTACAAACAAGACGCCGAATCATTGGTCTTCCCAAGAGAAGTACCATTTTCACTCACAGATTAAGTATTTCTTTTGGGATGATCCTTACCTTTTTAAATCATGCCCTGACCAAATTATCCAGAGATGTATCCCTGATCATGAGCACCATTTTATTCTTTCCTTTTGCCATGATCAAGCTTGTGGTGGCCATTTTGGGCCTACTAAGACTGCAGCCAAGGTATTGCAATGTGAATTTTATTGGCCAAATCTCTTCAAAGACGCCTTTGCTTATTGTAAGGCTTGTCCTTTTTGTCAGTCTTTAGGAAAAATCAATAGAAGGAACATGATGCCTCTCAACCCAATCCTCGTGGTTGAGGTTTTTGATATTTGGGGAATAGATTTTATGGGCCCTTTCCCTAAGTCATGTGGATATGAATATATTTTGTTCGCTGTGGACTATGTGTCCAAATGGATTGAGGCTCGTGCTTGTAAGACCAATGACCATAAGGTGGTCATTCAATTCTTAAGGGAAAATATTTTTTTCCGATTTGGTACCCATAGAGCTATCATTAGTGATAGGAGAAAGTACTTTTGTAATAATCCTTTTAAGGCCTTAATGAAGAAGTATGGGACTACCCACAAGTTGGCTACCCCATACCACCCCCAAACCAGTGGGCAGGTAGAAGTGTCCAACAGATAGATCAAGCAAATTCTAGAGAAGACAGTTAATCCAAATTGAAAGGATTGGTCTAACCGTCTGTTGGATGCTTTGTGGGCGTATAGGACTACTTACAAGACCATACTTGGTCAATCCCCATACCGTTTGGTATACGGGAAAGCCTGCCACCTTCCTGCTGAGTTAGAACATCATGCCTTTTGGGCGACTAAGAAATTTAATTTTGATTTGTCTACCGCAGGAGCTCATAGAGATCTCCAACTATCTGAGTTGGAGGAATTGCGAAATGATGCCTATGATAGTGAAAAAATTTTCAAGGAAAAGACTAAAGCTTTTCATGATAGGCACCTTGTTAGGAAATCTTTTATGCCTGGTGATAAAGTTTTATTGTACAATTCTAGATTGCATATCTTTCCAAGAAAACTTCGTTCTCTGTAGGAAGGTCCTTATCTAGTGCAAATAGTATTCCCCCATGGTGCCATAGAGGTTATGAATCCGTCAACTCGGGAAATTTTTAAAGTTAATGGGCACCATTTGAAACCATTTCTTGAGTTGCCTTCAATGCATGATGCAGAGGTCATGAGTCTCCATGAGCCTCTTTATGATGATATTTGATTCCATTTGATAATTTCCTCTCCTTTGTCCTTCTTGTTCTATTGTCTTATCATTTTTTTTCCTCATTAAGGACATTGCACAATTTAAGTATGGGGGAGGGTTTGACTGTTTAGAACTTGAGGTTACTTTTCAGAGTTTTTCGGTGCTTTATACACACCCTACAAAAAAAAAAAAAAAAATTGAGATCTAGGACCCATCTTGGTACTATAATCCCTATTGGGAGGATGGTAATGAATATATGTCTTGAAGTGGGATCTCACTTAAATGATTTCGAGATACTTGTCTTAAGGTGTATGACCATTTGTTAGTTGGTGTCCTTGTTCTAAGGTTAGGAGTTGACACCATATTCTTGGCATGGTATAAAAATATATGATATGAATATGCAAAGAAAGTGAAAATTGGTCAAAAAGTAGAAAGTAAGTATAGAATTTCTAGGAGCTAGACAGAATACTACGCCTCATGAAGCGGGGTGTTTTGATCGAACCTCTTAAGAAGGAACACTTCCGAAAAGAACTTAGCATCACTGTCTTTGTTGGCATATGCATAAAGCAAAGCTACTTAGTAACTTGGGTTTCTGGTGTTTGCTCCACCATGTTATTCATGCCAAATGTAGTGGAGTAGAATGAGTACTCTACTCAAAAAAAAAAAAAAAAAAAAAAAA
>NC_056557.1:25409562-25449917 GCF_013358625.1 Macadamia integrifolia | reverse complement strand
GCTGGGCATGCTGGGGTCCACAATACCCCAACAGGTGGGTCACACTAGTGGGTCTCGAACCTACCAGAGACACCCACCAGTTGCCCAAACAAGCCAACCATGCCGTATGTTGGAGGAAAACGGAGTCTTAACATGTATCTTACTCTCGCCACATGTTGTGGACCAAGTTCCTATCATTCAAACACGATAACGTACCTTTCCTATTCATACATGGCCTTGTGATATGTGCAAAGGCACGGCTTCAGCGTGCGGATCATCTCGGGTACCGGCTCAATCTTATCCGGCCACCCCACATTTGACGTCACCTTTGCCTTCATGTACCACAAGGCACCGGCATCAACCCGTTCCGATTCGGACCCTGCAAGACCAAACTAAACCGACCGATTAATAAACCGGGTCTAAAGAGCAGGGCTCTACAACCCACCTGTGTTCTTTATTCTCACATTCGATCGCTCTGTTTACACCCAAGAAAAAAAAAAATGTAGAGATCGCTATCTGGTTGTATGGCATTTGCATTAGTGTGGGGCTAATGAGAGTGCATGCTAGAGCATCAATAGGGATGAGATTCATGATTTCATAAGGGGCAGGATAGTAATTTCACAGGGTTTTGTGTCTAGCGCAAGAACCAAAGGACCATTTAGCATTCTTTTTTTATATATATAGTCCATTGCTCTATCAAACCAATTTCAGGGGGAAAGAATGTTGTCAGGCTGCATAGCGTAGGCTAGCAACTACCTGTGCCTATCTCTCTCCTCTTATTCCACTGTCATCGTATTTCACTTCAACGTAAGCATATCAAAGTGTGCATATTTTCATGGGTGAACTTCGGACATGTTCTTACCTTTATTTTTGGGTAGAATTCTTAAATTTCCAAACTCCCTTTGTTTTGAAAACAAATAATGATGTAAAGAAGGTTTTTGAAGAATTCCTGGATTGATTGGACCAGCAAAAGTCCACCAGATCAGAACAAATGCACTGTTTTTTTATAGCTCAATTTCCCAAGGCTGTAACTATTGACTTGGATGGAATTACAGAAATCATAATACCTTTTCCAAAATGGCAACCAGTGCTATATAGGCTATCAAATGGTTTAGAAGATGAATTCGAAAGCCAAATTCGTGTGTTAAAGGGGTATACCAGGCCTCTAGTTTTGTTCGTGATTTTAGAGTGATAGTTTCCTATTATAATTTTTCTATTATATTTTGTTCCTTATTTTATTTTACTTTTCTTTCTTTTATAATCCAACCTTCTTATATTTAGCCCCATACTTCCTGCTGCATCAGAACATCTAGAGCCAAGAATCAACCACTACACTGAAGACTCTCAAGTATGAGTTATCCCTAGTAAAGGAAGTTAATGCAAAGGCCCGACACGGTCATGGTACCTTGAGATCCTATATTCACTTCACTGAATTACATAAGGGATAAGGATCCAATTAAAAAATTTCTCCACATCATGGCTTGATTCCTGACTATAGCCCATTTTTGGCTTTTGGGAGGCCTTACTAGTAATCAATGGTTAGAATTCAATGGTGCAATGGCAATTGCATAAGCAGGGAATGTAGAATTGATGCATGGCAGCATTATTCTATATTAACCATGATGTCTAGGATCATATTCTTTTCTTCAGTATTTCTTTTATTAGCACAAATCCTGCCATATATTTGGGATCTGTTGGAGTTCCTAATTCTAGCAGAAATTGAGTATTAAAGGGCATATCCAATGCATGGGGCTAGCTCCCGCCACTGCGGGGTCTAAGGTCAGAATCTATGTAATCTTCCATCTGCTTCACAGAAGGATTAATCCCAACTCAAACCTATGACCCCTAGGTCACAATGGAGCATTTTTTATCGTTAATAGAGAAATCGAGCAATTGTCAAGCAGAATCAAATAAATTCTAAGTTAGTTTAAATTTCGGAGTCTATATAATATTAGGTGAAATGCTCCCGGTAGTAACGTTTGGAGATTTCTAATTTTTTTTTTTCTTATATATATATATATATATATATATTAAAAAATTGTTGTTCATTTCCGTGTAGCCAAATTTTAACTTTAGTTATTCCCTAAACTACTTTGGTGTAGGCTTGGAATATAATGATCCAGATCTCTTTCATCCATGACTAATAAACTCCAAAAAGAATCTGGCAAATAAAATTTAGGGAGATTCTATCCATAAGAAAAAAAAAAAATTCAACCTGGTCTCGTGGTCCTTGCATTGGTACAGAGCCAATGAGATGACACATAGGGTATCAATAGAGATGAATTTCATATTTCCCAAGGATAGGGCGATCATTTCACTTCCCCTTTATGTCTGGGCATAGAGCCACACAAGCAGACAGTGTTATTTAATTTCCCATATAATAATTTTACAAATAAAAAAGTCAAGTCGTCCTACTTGTGTTAAGCCAGTCTTTGGCTGACACAAGAATCAAATCCTTCAATTGGGGTCTTCTGTCGTGTATCAAGATGGAACCATCTTAGAATTAGAACTCAACCTGGTCTCGTGGTCAGATTCTGTCAATGGTGTTGAAGGAGATCGGCATGTTGGCTCCCAATCTGAAAGGGAGAATTCGCATGGTAGGTCATCTGATGTGTGCGAATAGGCTGAAATTCAGGTCCCTAGGAGTCGTCCGCAGTCAAGATAGTTTTTTGGTGTGTGCTTTCCCTGGATGGGTGAAGTTATATTGGTGGCTGTTCCCTTGGCAACCTGGGAAGGGCAGGCCCGGGTTAGGGATTGCAGAGCTTAGGTTTTAAGCCATTTCAGATCTTTCTCGGGAGTGACAACTGATTATGAAGCTGAGTTCCGTGCTTTGATGATGGGTCCTATAATGGCCAACGAGTGTGCCTACTCCAGGATATGGATCGCCTGTGACTTGTCTGTGGTGGTGGTGATGATCTCGAAGGGGGTGGTTCTATTGTTTTTTGACGACAATGGTCTACCTCCAGCGATACCTTCAAGACATATAGTGGAAGATCTTTCACCGTTTCAAAGAAGCTACCCATTTGCCGATCATCTGGCCAAATCTGCTACGAAATTTTAAGTGTCAAGTCCTCTATTTGATCTCTCTTTTTTTAATACAAATTATCTTTTAGTGAAAAAGAAAAATAATGAAGTTTCAACCAATTTAAATCTTCTAACACTATTTGACCCTGTCAAATTTTTGGAATTTTTAGGGGTATTTTAGTCATTTTATAAGGCTTTCTATCTCTATTGATGGCAATGCTGAAGGTCGAAGTTTAAGTTAACATCTTGTTTGTTTTTGTGCCGTCTGGGTATGACTAGACTTGAATTTCGTCCTCTATATATTTTTATTTTTATTCCATTTTGTTGAATGTTAGCAAAAAAATTTTTACAAGGCTAGCTATCTAGGCCATTTTGAAATGGTTCAAAACATTAGTTGGGAGTTACATAAAACCTCCAAAGCTATAAAGTAGACTCCTCTAGGGTAGGAAATTTAATGAGGTAGTTACCTTACTTTAATTGAGGCTGCAAGCATGAAATAAATTTACTATCACTACCCTAGTTTGTCGAAACAACGTACCTAGAGAATCTTAATTATTGATTGGACATTAAGATTTATTTTTCTAAATTACCTTTTTAAATAGAAATAATAGTATTTAGAAGTTTTTGTAAACTATTTACAAAACTATATCTCTCTCTTTGGGGAATTAATTCTATGTTGGCCATCGTTTTTATTCACAGATAAATATTGTCAATCCAATGCGTATCAACTTTTCCAAACACACAAAGTCCAACTGTAATGGTAAGGACCTCTCGTATATAAAGATCAAAATTAGCTACTATTACAGAAAGTCATATTTATCAAACATCTAACAGTAATCCATACAAGACTACCAAATGATTAAGTTTGGTATACATAAATATGAATACAGACATTTTAAGTAATTATTTTCATTAACACACAATGTAACAACCATATGAATAGAAAACAAGCCCTAGCGGACCGTCTTGTGGTAACGACGATATCTGATAGCTTGTTGGGGAATATCTAAGATTAATGCTCCAATTTGACATTGAAGCAAGGCAGGGTGGTAAATAGGGTACCCCAAGCAATGAGAACAAGTAATATGAATGCTGCAAATATTGAAATGATCGCGCATGGACTATTGCAATAATCGCGGCTACATTTTGTTCTCCATCTGTGACGGCGCCGTTTACAATATTACTCCCTCTGTCGCAATGATCATCATAATAGAAGCCACCAGTAAAAATTTCACTGCAGAGATTGTTAAATAGAGTCGAGACCTTAATATCGTCGCCCAGGTTGTTCATAATAATTCCACGACGACGAAGAAATGCCACATCATCACCAGAGTTAATAAGGTAATCCATCAAGAGGGCATATGATCTTATGTATTGCCTGCCTCTAGAACATTGTTGTTCTTAAGCAATAATATTCCGAAAATGGGGTTCTGTGCTATCATCAACCCATAATGGAGGGATTTCGATGGATCCGGCTTCTCTCCAACGCGCCCAAAGTGTGCCTGGGTTCTCCCTGCAGTCGGATGATGCAATTTTTTCAAATACATCTCGGCCAAATTTTATGTGCATCAAGCTATGATATTCGGAGCTCTTCTTCAACTTGACACCTGAACGGTGGAGCTCCTCCACACATGGCGGAGAATCTAGTACTGCTACCCTTGATACTGGATTGGTTTTGACTCGCGGAAGAGAACCCTCAAGTGTGTAGCTTAAAAGATCCAATAAATGCTTGTGTTTGTTTTCACGATTAGCATTTTCATTATTGTGCTGTCCATCTGGTATCAAATCCTCAAAGAAATAGAAAGCCAATTTGTTGAGTGAGAATTTATCGGAGTTAGGATCATAACTTAAATCGAATAAAGTTTGAAGAACTAACATGGGTATCTGGTTTTCAAGTATCAATACAGTTAGAGTCCTACTCTACCTCAACAACCTCTCCTACAAAATAGGAGTCTCATTGGACAGCAACACTAGAGATCGACTCCCATTCGAAGTCTCTCTCTTACGATATCAGAGTCCTATTGTAACTGTCACATGTGATATCAAAATCTTATTGTAACTGCCACATGTTATATCAGAGTCCTATTGTAACTGTCTTTTTTGTATTAGAGTTGAAGTACACTTCCACCTTTGAAGGTCTATATAAGAGGTGTACCTCCAACTCATAAGATTGATGAATGAAGACTAAATTTGACATGGTATCAGCAGCCATACAAGCTCCATTGAGCTAACACCTTCCTCCCCACGCCCTTCTCTCTCTTCATTACCNTGAATGCCAAACAAATGCCTTGAAATAATGCCAAACGTCCTCTCTCCACTTACTTGTAGCGT
The DNA here is from genome assembly GCF_013358625.1 of Macadamia integrifolia. NCBI lineage: Eukaryota > Viridiplantae > Streptophyta > Magnoliopsida > Proteales > Proteaceae > Macadamia > Macadamia integrifolia. The sequence continues at coordinate 25,444,583 of NC_056557.1, read as the reverse complement.
ACAAGGATTCCCGCTCGGTACGGGTGAGATCCGGAGCGAATCGGGTAGGATTTGGTGAACCTAACATAATTGAGAGGGGTTAGTACTTCACCATTTTAGAATCAAAATTAATGAAATCCGATGTCAAAATCGTGTTTAGAACGTCGAAAGAAGGTCACCCGTCCGATTTGGGCTCGATCGGACCTACGGATCACCTTCGGGGCCACTCAGGTGGGTCAGACAGGTGGGCTGTCTACCCACCGGTCCTACCCGCCGGTTTGGACCGGCGGGTATGGACCCGCCGGTTTGGCCAGGGACCCCCCCTCTCAGGTGGGTGCTCTCAGGCGGGTAGGGACCTGCCGGTTGTACCCGCCGGTTTTGGCGGAAAAACCCCAGTTTCTTCTCAACTCCCTCCATTCCTTGGGGACCCCAATAGGGCTTTTCTCAACCCATTCTTCACACCTTTAAAGTCCTATAGGATGGTTCTAGCTTAGATCTAAGTTAGATTCAAGTGAGGGGAACCATCTTACCTTCTTTGCTCAAGAATGACTTCAAACCTTCCAAATCACTTCCAACTCACAATGCTCCTTCTACCTTGTCAATATCTCTTCAAATCCTTCAAGATCAACACATAAATCATCTATTAAACCTTAGATTCATCATTTCAAAGGGTATTTACAAGATCTCAAGAAATCATACTCGAATCGAGGGTTTAAAGCTCGGGTATGGTGAATGTTCATAAAACCCAACTTTTCTTACCTCCAACTGTAGATCTAGAGTTGAAGATTACTCTCCCGGCACCGGAATGGCAAGATCTAGCTTTGGCGCCACTGAAATCCTTCCTTTCTTCCTCTTCCTTCTTCTTCCCTTTCTTTTCTCTCTCCTCTTTACTTTTCTCACCAAACGTACGAGGGTAATAAATGGAAAGAAAAGAAATCATAAAGTCTTATATACTATTCCTAATTAAGTGAATAGTGTCGGATGGGTCACACAGGTGGGTGGGTGTACCCACCTGTCATACCCACCCGAGAGTCAAAACTTAGGATTTTGACCGGGCTCGGACCTCGGCTCAAACCCCACCCCAGGCATACATTGTAGCCTACGTATATATCTTAAAATACAGATATAATACCTGTTTATCCGTACATAGCCTTATGGTAGGTGCACGTACACGGTTTGGGCACTCCCGTCTCTTCTGGCACTGGCTTGGACTTATCGGGCCAGCCGGTGTTCAAGGTCACCCGTGCCATCATAGCCCATAAGGAACCCGCTCTAATATCCTCAGGCTCGGTTCTTGCATAGTTAAACCGGTTCAACCACGAAATCAGACCGGGTTTAAGAAGCGGGATATTACATTACCCCCCCCTTCTGAAAAATTTCGTCCTCGAAATTGCGTACCTGGTTGATCAAAAAGATGAGGGTACTTGGCTCGGATTTCTTCTTCTACCTCCCAAGATGCTTCTTCAAGTGAATGATCAGCCCATCGCACCTTTACATAGGAAATGGAGCGGTTGCGAAGGGTTTTCACCTTCCGGTCCAAAATTTCAGCTGGCTGTTCTGTGTAGGTCATATCAGCCTCTAGGTACCCTGGTTCCACAGGTAGTACATGAGATGGATCATGCACGTACTTCTTCAGCATGGATACATGGAATACATTGTGAACATTTCCAAGTGAAGGTGGCAGAGCTAGCATGTAGGCTACTGAGCCAACCCGGGACAAGATCTCAAATGGTCCCATGTATCTTGGACTCAACTTCCCCTTTCTGTGAAACCTTTGCAAACCTTTAGTAGGAGAGATCTTGAGAAATACTTTTTCCCCTGGCTGAAATTCAATCTCCTTCCTGCGGGTGTCCGCATAGCTCTTTTGACGGGACTGAGCTGCTTTAATCCGTTCCCTAATAACGTCGACCTTGTCACAAGTCATTTGGATCATCTCAGGTCCTAACATTCGACGTTCACCTACCTCATTCCAATACAAAGGAGTTCTGCACTTTCTGCCATATAACGCTTCATATGGAGCCATCCCAATTGTAGCTTGGTAACTATTATTATATGCAAACTCCATAAGAGGTATATATTCTTCCCAGCTGCCACTCATCTCCATTGCACATGCCCTGAGCATGTCTTCTAATATTTGTATGATTCTCTCCGACTGACCATCCGTCTGTGGGTGAAAAGCTGTACTCAATTTCAGTTGCGATCCCAAGGCACGCTGTAAACTTTTCCAAAATCTGGAAGTGAACCTTGGGTCCCTATCTGAAACAATGCTCACTGGCACTCCGTGTAATCGCACTATGTTGTCCATGTAAAGTTGTGCTAGTCTGGTCATGGAGAACTTGGTCTTGATAGGAATGAAGTGAGCAGTCTTGGTAAGCCGATCCACAATCACCCATATCGCATCCATTCCCTTAGGTGTACATGGTAGTCCGGTGATGAAGTCCACTGTAATCCTTTCCCACTTCCATTCTGGTACTGGGAGTGGCTGAAGGGTACCATAAGGTAGATGCCTCTCAGCTTTCACCTTCTGGCAGGTAAGACAAGTTGCTACATACAAAGCTATGGTGACTTTCATGCTTGGCCACCAATAACTCTGTTTGAGGTCTTTGTACATTTTGGTACTTCCTGGGTGAAGTGAGTACTCGGAGCTATGTGCTTCTTTCACTATCTTATCTTGTATATCCAAATCATCGGGTACACACAATCTGTCTCGGAACATCAATGCCCCATCACTGGCTAAAGTAAAATCTGGGTCGTTCATTGTTTGGTCTTGAACCTTAACTCTGATCCGCTGCAATTCGGGATCCAAAGGTTGCTTCACAATCACTTCTTGTCTAATTGCCGGATGCACCTGTAGAGCCGATAAGGATACCGTCAACCATTTAAGGTTTTCTGGTTGAGGTTCAAGCTCTAGGGTTGCCCCTTCATACAAGAGGGTTTCATCCATTAGCATCGCCTCTTGCACCAGTGGTGAGCTGACTGCTAAGCATGAAAGCGACACAGTCTGTGTCTTCCGACTCAATGCATCTGCCACTACATTAGCCTTGCCGGGATGATACTGAATATCGCAGTCATAATCATTCATGAGTTCCAGCCATCTTCTCTGTCTCATATTCAAATCCTTCTGGGTGAAGAAGTATTTGAGGCTCTTGTGGTCACTGTATATCTCACACTTTTTCCCATACAAATAGTGTCGCCAGATCTTAAGGGCAAAGATGACTGCCGCTAGTTCCAAGTCATGAGTGGGGTAATTCTTCTCATATTCTTTTAGTTGTCGGGATGCATACGCTATTACCTTTCCGCGTTGCATGAGAATACAACCCAACCCAACTTTGGAAGCATCGGTGTAGACCGTCATTCCACCTGTGCCTTCAGGAATAGTTAGCACAGGGGCAGTCACCAACTTCTCTTTCAATTCTTGGAAGCTCTTCTCACATTCCGCTGCCCAGTCGAATTTCACACCCTTTTTAGTCAACTTGGTCATTGGTGCAGAGATCCGAGCAAAATTCTCGATGAAACGCCGGTAGTATCCAGCCAAATCCAAGAAGCTTCTAATTTCAATAACATTCTTGGGGCTTTCCCATTCCACTACTGCTTTCACCTTAGCAGGATCTACTTCGATTCCAGCTTTAGACACTACGTGCCCCAGGAATCCAACTTGTTCAAGCCAGAATTCACACTTGCTGTACTTGGCAAATAACTATTGATCTCTCAACCTCTGTAACACCATTCTCAAGTGTTGAGTGTGCTCCTCCTCGGTCTTGGAGTAGATCAAGATATCGTCAATAAAAACAATTACCCATTTGTCGAGCACATCCTGAAATACTCGATTCATTAGATCCATGAATGTTTCCGGTGCATTGGTTAACCCAAAGGACAACACTAGGAACTCATAATGACCGTATCGAGTCCTAAATTTTGTTTTGGGTATATCACTACTCTTTATCTTGAGATGATAATAGCCGGACCAAAGGTCTATCTTCGAAAATACCCTGGCTCCTTGCAACTGATCGAATAAATCATCAATGCGTGGGAATGGATACCGGTTCTTAATGGTTAGCTTATTCAACTCCCGGTAATCTATGCACATACGCAAACTACCATCCTTCTTCTTGACAAACAACACCGGGGCACCCCAAGGTGAAACACTTGGGCGAATAAACCCCTTTTCCAATAGTTCCTGCAACTGCATCTGCAACTCCTTCAATTCAGCTGGTGCCATCCTATATGGAGCCTTAGATACTGGAGCTGCTCCAGGAGTCAAGTCTATGGCAAACTCCAACTCTCTATCAGGTGGTAAATGCATCAGATCATCTGGGAAAACATCGGGAAACTCTTTAACCACCTTTACTTCTTCTAGAGGTGTAACTCTTGCATCAACATCGAGTACCGAGGCTATGTAACCCTGACATCCACTTTCTAGCAACTTTACCGCTTGGAGAGCGGAGACGAGGACCTTCCTCACCCTTTTCATTGTGTCTGCTCGGTACACCCACTCTTTCCCTTCGACATCTGTCACCTTAATCAGCCTTTCCGCACAGATCACGTTAGCTCGATGAGCCGACAACCAATCCATACCCAATATAACATCAAAATTCTGCATATTGAATTTAATGAGTTGTGCATCAAAGTTCTTTCCACTAATCTCCACCGGGCAGGGTCCATACACTTCCTTCAACTGTGCAATTTTACCAGTAGGCATACTAACAATCATTCCCTGGTCTAGGATCCTGGGTGACATCCCAAGCTTCCCTACAAACCTCTTGGATTCGAATGAATGAGTAGCTCCTGAATCAAATAAAACATAGGCTGGTATGCCCAATATGGGTAGAATACCTAGTATAACAATGTATATAATTTCAGCAGGTCATCAATATTAATCATAATGAACTTCTTAATTTAAAATGTACCTGCTACAACTTCTGTACTAGCCTCAGCTTCCTCGGCTGATAGGGCATACATCCTTCCCTGCAGTTGACTGCCTCGAGGTAAGGGAGGTCGGTACGCAGAGGGCTGACTGGAGGGCAAGGCTGGCCGGGCCCGACAGTCTTTCGCATAATGCCCATAGGAATGGCAGTTGAAACAACGAATCTGAGACGTCAGAACTGGAGCGGGGCCCCTCGGCACTTGACCCGCTGCAGATGGAGGTCGAGGTGGCCTTGAAGCTGTAGGTGCCACACTAGTGTTCGGGCGAAAAGAAGTAGAACCCGAGCCACCAACTGGCCTAGGAGGGTAGCCAGATGGCCTATAGGGCTGCCTATACATAGGCCCAGAACTGTATGACCCGCGGTATGCCTTGGAGGAATTTCCCACATCTGGGAATGGATTTGATCTCTTCCACAGTCCAGGAGTGAGGGACTGTTCACCCTTTTGCTTATCTTCCATTGTTTTGGCCTTCTGTACAATCTGGTCATATTCGGTCAAATCCAAGACTTCAAGCACAGACCCAATCGATGCTTTTAGGCCTTTTAGGAACCTTGCTGCCTTCTCTTCAGCTGTTCGCATATGCCTTGGGGCAAAATGGAATAAACTTTCGAACTGTTGCTGATACTCAAGGACAGTCTTACCTCCTTGAGTTAAGGCCATGAACTCAGTCTCCTTCCGATCTCTGAAACTGCGCGGATAATGGTTATCCAAGAACAATTCCTTAAACTGCTCCCAAGTAGGTTCTGGATGAGCAGCCATCAATATAGGCTTGGAAGCTTGCCACCACGAATTTGCCTCTTTCTTGAGTTATAACCCAGCACAGATGAGCTTCTGGGCATCCGTGCACTCAAGCACCTCAAATATCTTCTCCAATTCTTGGATCCATTGATCCGGTTCTAGAGGATCACTCCCCACCTTAGAGAATACCGGTGGTAAGTTCCTCTTGAACGACTCTACCACCCTTGACGTATTACTCGTAGCTGGGAAGTTAGGAGCATAGGCAGGATAGTAGGAGTATGGATGAGGCATCCCATGCTGAGGAATACCGAATGGTGGGATTGGAGGTGTACCCACTTGTGGTCCCGTTCCCGACCCTACAGGTGGGTCCTGCGGAGTGTGTACTCGGGGAGGTTGACCCGGTTGAGAAAAATCCAACTGTTGCTGGATGGCAGTCATAAATGCTTGCTGTTGTTGAAGCATTTGTTGCTGGAAAGCTTGTTGGGACTGCTGAATTATTGTAGCAATATCTCCCGGTGTAATGACCGGTGGAGGGTCCGGGAGTGCAGTCATAGGTGGGTCCCCATGTGCCCCACCCTGACCATGGGTCTCTGCAGGTAGTGGAGGTGAGGTATGCCCCACAGAACGGGCCCCTCTGGGATTTTGTGGTCGACCGACCCGACGAGGACCCCGCGAGGTACCTCGGGCATTACTACCGGATCTAGTACGTACCATCGTATCCTTGTACCTGGAACATATCACACACCATATTGGTTAAACACCATAGACTGATTTAGGCACACAATCATATGCCATTATGTGAGGTGTTGTAGTGTATGATAGCCTGTAATTAATCATAGCTCAATTCCAAGATACAGGCAAAGTTCACAACATACATGCTAATGATCCCACTTGACCGTAGCATATTGATCATAGGATTAATATCCACCATAAACCAATGAATTCATAATAGGAGAAGAGAAGGGAAAAGACAAGAAGGAAAATTTTCAAAATTTTAAAATTTTTCCCTTCTGTCCAAACCGGTGGGATGAACCGGCGGGTAGGGACCCGGTCTGACCCGCCGGTCCCAGCACCCCAAACCGGCGGGTGTCACCGGCGGGTAGGGACCCGCCGGTCTGACCCGCGGTCCTGCCCGTGATAAAACACGAACAGGGCCAGAAAGGCCCTGTTTTGTCTGTCACTCTCACTCTCTCCCCTCTCTTTCTTCCTTTTCCTCTTGGACGATTTTGGGAGTCTACTCGGCGCTCCTACTCGCGGTTCCACTCATCCACACGGCGCTTTAGTGAAGAGTCAACTCGTCTTCATCCAAGTAAGTTCCTCTTCTTCTCCTTTTTCCAGAATTTCAATTTGGGTGAAATGCTTGAATAGGATTTACTTTCTAGACTTTCTTTCTCTATTTTTCACCATAGTATAGTCATTCCATGTGTTTATGATGATTCTACTGTGCTCATTTGTAGTGTATAGGAATTATCTCTCTCTATTTGGAGAAAACCCCAAATTGGTGCCCTAGGTTCCCAAATTTGGGGTTTCTTCAATCCTTGCTCTTTTGCTCCAATTGACGACTCCTTTGTAATGCATTTCGCTTGTTTTATGCTAGATATGATTTAGATTTCATTGAATCATCCATTATGCTTGAAATCCCCATGTATTTCCCATGAAAATTCCTATTTTTGTCTTGGTTTCCTAAATTTTCATCCCATACTTGTATTCTTCTAATTCCATAACCTATTTGGGGTATGTTCTTGCAAATTTCGACATCCCATTACTGTGGCATTTCGTTCTAGACCCTAGTTTCAAACTTTTACTTCACTATGAATGGGTTGGTGAATCGAAACCGAACCCTTCCATGTTATTTATGCTCATTCTCTCCTTTGCTGTCGTTTTACTGTTTTGGCATGTTTCTATGCGTTGTCATCTACCATGTTTCATATCCTAAGTTTCCCATCGTTCTATCATTCCTAGATCGTTGCCGTTCCCATTTTGCATGAATTGGGTTTTGGATTTCCCCTTTTTAATGCTGCTGTCTTTCCTTTCTGTACTAACCCCACTTCCTTTTCTTATTGCCAGGATGTCTTCACGCACCGGCAGAGGACCATCTTCCTCTGGCGTTCGACGCAAGACCACCGCTTCTAAGCGGAAAAGTGCGGAGACCAGCACTTCAGCTCATCGCACAGGGAGACCTGCACCTGCTCAGTCTGACCCTTCAGACTACGATGAGGAGCACTTCACTAGTGCAGAGGCCGCAGCCAACTGGCCCAACTTCCTGAAGGGGTCAGTGTTGATGGAAAAGACCGTGGTAGTCGAGGACTTCCACAAGGCCAGGCTTCAGGAGAGGTTCTCAGCATTGGGCTGGGACTCGATTCTTCAGGTAGACCGACCGTGCTACGAGCAGCTCGTCCGTCGGTTTTATTGCAACCTGGAGGTATCGTATCAGTACGGGGAATTCACTATCAGCAGCCTGGTGAAGGGAGTGGATATCCAGCTGACGGTAGACACCTTGGCCAGTATCCTGGGCATATCGGCGGTGGGACACCGATACTACAGTCCCCCAGGAGTAGGCCTCAGGGACCGTTCATGAGCATGGAGACACCGGACTTCATCTACGAGACCATCTGCGGCAGCAGCAGTCGCCCGGAGTCCGAGACATCTTTCTTCCCTGAGGTCCGTCTCTTCGCCCGGTTGATCCAGTTCAACCTGCTCCCCAGAGGAGGTCATCAGAACCAGGTAGGTTTCATGGCGGCTTTCATAGCATTTTGTATTTTCACAGCCGCAGAGGGAGGCGGGGAGCACTTGTGCCTTCCCTATATCATCCTCAGAGCGATGGAGCACCATGCTTCCCACCCAGAGGACGGAGGATTCCCCTACGGCAGGATCCTCACTAGGATCTTCGAGTTCTTCGGGGTGGATCTGAGCGGAGAGGAGGGGAAGACTCCGGCTGATAGGTTCGATCGGAGCAACCTCTCGAAGATGAGTCTCCATACCCTCATGGATTCACCTCCTAGATCAGGAGCTCAGAGAGGTAGGGGTAGGAGGGCTGCCCCTATGGTGGATGTCCCCATGGAGGAGGAGTCCAATGAGGAGGATGAGGACTACGTTCCTCAGGATGAGGAGGAGGATCTGATGGGTGGCAGCATCCCTGAGGAGGTGCCTCAGGAGTCGAGAGGTCCGGGTCCTAGTTCTTCCAGAGCTGCAGCCCCACCACCTGAGAGTGGCGACTACGACTACGAGGGCAGGACAGCCTCCATGCGGGCCTTGCAGGATGGCCAGGTCCAGATACTGAGGCGGCTGGACGAGATTGCCTCCAGGCAGACCACCTTGGAGGATTCCTTCCGTAGGCTGGGTCAGGACTTGGACACCAGGGCCAATGCTATCTCAGCAGACTATGGCCGGCTTCGGAGGGAGGTACAGGTGGTGAACGCGAGGTTCGATTATTACGATCACCGCTTCGATGTTAACTCCAGGCCTCCAGCGAACGTGGTGATCATCGACGATGATGACGACGACCAGTGAGGGCTTGGCTCGCCCATACTAGCTGTTTACCCATTTTCTCCTTTTTTGTAGACATTGTATATTTCTTTATTCTCACTCCTTGTAATTGCAATGTAACTTGATTTTCATTTATGGAATGAAATATCTTTGGATAATGGATTGTTGTGGTGTTTTCATATGTGGAGTACCTGTGTGGTTTTTTGTGGTGATGTGATTTTTCTATCTGTGCCCTTGGTTATATTATTATCTGTTGTTTATCAGATTTTGTGTAAAATTTTTGGAAATCCCACTTTACGCCGTTATGCTGCCGAAATTTCGTCGAAATAGCACTTTATAGGTTATAGTACCATCCTAATCACCTTTTATCTACACTCTCGCATGCCATGAATGCAACTTATAATATAACTCCATTTTATACTTTCTTTCTTTGACTTTTAATCTTTAAGCTTTTATCTTTACCCAACCCCATTTTCCTATTATAGAGTCTACGGGATTCTAATGGTATGCTGTGAGTGGAGCAGAGCATCACGCTCTGATACCACCGTTTGTCACACCCCGTTCACCCTGAACCGGAGCGGTGACCGAGTTAACACCGGTTAACCCAAACCTGTCAGGATCATCAGATACTGTATTCCACCACAGCATACACACACTAACATCAATTCATCAGATCAGCGGAAGACTAAGTTTTACCTGTAAATAATTCCCATATACTTGATACCCAAATGGTAATACAATAATTATATACATTTGGGCCCGAAGGCATGATATATACACAAAAGAATAAAGTTCAAATATCAAGTATATACAAGAATTCATCAAAATCATTAGAGTACACAGCTCGGCTCGGTATCAAGGCTGGAGCTCAGCTCGGCATCGGTAGTGGAGCTCGGCACGGTCTCCAAGGTTGAGCTCAGCTCGGCCTCAGAACTGCTGTCCCGCAGCACAGCTCTCACATGCACAGTCTACGCCGTGCTCAAACTCCTCAGGGATCCACCAGTCCTCTTCAGGAAACTCGACTGTGGGACCCACCCCATACTCCTCAGATGCATGACCTGCAAAATCATCTAAAAAGGGTGTACACGTGGAATGAGCTCACTAGCTCAGTAAGTAGAGGGGTGGACCACACACAACAGTCCACACATCACAACACATCATATGCACTACATGCCATGCAATTCATTTTAAATCACATACACCTAATCAACATTACTAAGTCTTTGGTTTTAGTGCTACTACAACCACAGTGCGCGTATACTCCGGGTACGAGCCGCGAACTCCCTCCCGCGATACGCCCATAGGGCTGTTGGAGAAGGCCCACCGTGAGTACTCAGAAAAATAAAGACAATGCCGTCCACCGGCTCTCAACAGAAATGTAAATAAATTAAATAACAGTGCTGACTCCAGCAATTTAAAAGCAGTACGATTGGCCCTCTTGAAATACCACCGGGGTTGCCGACTGTCCTACATGACTCGCCGGGCGTAATGCCTAACCGCCACAGTGTTCGACAACCGCGACCCCTGCTTCCCCCCAAATGGCAACCCAACACCTTAACCCCTGTTGGGAAGGGTCGTAGCACGGGATAGTGAAAATCCTAATACCGCATGCTCCTATATGTAGTACAACTGCATAGTGCCTCCGTGTCCCATACCACGGGCCACCAATGCATTAGTTTCCAAGCCGACCACGGCATCTAGTCTATCAATGCATTATGCAACATGATGTACACATTCGACATATAACATCTCATTCCATTTGCATTTGAAAAATAAACATAGCATAAGTGCACATCAATGTGTGAAATGACTATTCTATATAGCATATTCATGATGACATGACTAGATTAGATATGGTTATATGAATGCCAAACAAATGCCTTGAAACAAGGCCAAACGTCCTCTCTCCACTTACTTGTAGCGTACAAGGAGTCCCGCTCGGTACGGGTGAGATCCGGAGCGAATCGGGTAGGCTTTGGTGAACCTAACAAAATTGAGCGGGGTTAGTACTTCACCATTTTAGAATCAAAATTAATGAAATCCGATGTCAAAATCGTGTTTAGAACGTTGAAAGAAGGTCACACGTCCGATTTGGGCTCGATCGGACCCACGGATCACCTTCGGGGCCACTCAGGTGGGTCAGACAGGTAGGCTGTCTACCCACCGGTCCTACCCGCCGGTTTGGACCGACGGGTATGGACCCGCCGGTAGGACCCGCCGGTCCTACCCGCCGGTTTGGCCAGGGACCCCCTGCCCTCTCAAGTGGGTGCTCTCAGGCGGGTAGGGACCCGCCGGTTGTACCCGCTGGTTTTGGCGGAAAAACCCCAGTTTCTTCTCAACTTCCTCCATTCCTTGGGGACCCAAATAGGGCTTTTCTCAACCCATTCTTCACACCTTTAAAGTCCTATAGGATGGTTCTAGCTTAGATCTAAGTTAGATTCAAGTGAGGGGAACCATCATACCTTCTTTGCTCAAGAATGACTTCAAACCTTCCAAATCACTTCCAACTCACAATGCTCCTTCTACCTTGTCAATATCTCTTCAAATCCTTCAAGATCAACACATAAATCATCTATTAAACCTTAGATTCATCATTTCAAAGGGTATTTACAAGATCTCAAGAAATCACACTCGAATCGAGGGTTTAAAGCTCGGGTATGGTGAACGTTCATAAAACCCAACTTTTCTTACCTCCAACTGTAGATCTAGAGTTGAAGATTACTCTCCCGGCACCGGAGTGGCAAGATCTAGCTTCGGCGCCACGGAAATCCTTCCTTTCTTCCTCTTCCTTCCTTCTTCCCTTTTCTTTTCTCTCTCCTCTTTACTTTTCTCACCAAACGTACGAGGGTAATAAATGGAAAGAAAAGAAATCATAAAGTCTTATATACTATTCCTAATTAAGTGAATAGTGTCGGATGGGTCACACAGGTGGGTGGGTGTACCCACCTGTCATACCCACCCGAGAGTCAAAACTTGGGATTTTGACCGGGCCCGGACCTCGGCTCAAACCCCACCCCAGGCATACATTGTAGCCTACGTATATATCTTAAAATACAGATATAATACCTGTTTATCCGTACATAGCCTTATGGTAGGTGCACGTACACGGTTTGGGCACTCCCGTCTCTTCTGGCACTGGCTCGGACTTGTCGGGCCAGCCGGTGTTCAAGGTCACCCGTGCCATCATAGCCCATAAGGAACCCGCTCTAATATCCTCAGGCTCGGTTCCTGCATAGTTAAACCGGTTCAACCACGAAATCAGACCGGGTTTAAGAAGCGGGATATTACAGATACACTCTGGATTATGCAAAGTAGATGGAGGAAAACAAGGAGGGGAGCACACAGTAGGATCAGACCACTGAGGAGTGACATGCTCTCCCAGATACCAAGCGTGGCCCTAGATACCCCTAAACAGTACACGGTTCTCTGTTAGGTACTTGGCTCATGCAAACTCATCAGGGTTAGGGAATCTAATGTATCGGAATGGTCTCCAATTAACTTGCAAAGTCAAGAAGATGTGAGTACAACACAAGGCAAAAGGAAAATTTGATACCAAACATGACTTACCTCTGTGAGACCGTTCAGGAGAGAATGGGCGGTGGTACCAGAAGGATAGCGTCGATTCCTCAACACCCAGTTGTCTCCCCATCTTATAGCTATAGGGAAGGGCGAGCTCTAAGGATCCTTCAACACAGGGGCTAGGGTCCCTAGGTGTTCATAACACCAAGGCTGAATTGAAATATCAAAATAAGGAGGTGCAATCAATAAATAAAAAAATAAAAAAAAAATAGAAGGAAAATGTGAAGTCACCTAGAGAATGAAGCCTGCTCCTTTGAGGCCCCGATCCCCATATGCTAGCAAGTCCAAGGTCCGCAGAAGGTATGCATGGGCGACCCCACCCCAATCCCAAGAATCCACCTCCTGAAGGTTCTAGAAGAGGGAAGCCATGCGGATATCCACCCCACCCCTAAGGTCACTGAAGAGACACTGTGCCACAGTAATTAAGAGGAAAGAGCGGGTTGTCTGTGCAAAGTTACCTGGGTTCACCCTCAAGTCCGCCCTCATCCAACGGAAATTGATCACACCTAAACTGACATGCGTCTAATCCCCCTGGATATCAATACCCATCAAGTCCGTAAAATCCTGTGCTATCAAAGTCTCAGGAAGGGATAGGGGCCTCCCCCAAAGGGTACGCTCGTCATAGTATAAAAGCACAGGGGTGTGATAGTAATCTCGCCAGTAGGGAGACGAAAGGAATGAATGCTCAGCCACCACCACTCCATCAGAGCTCCCGCCAATCGTGAGCTAAACTTCTTGGTCTCCAGTGAGGCCAATTGGCTCATGTAAGTGGAATCTACTTGCCCCTTAACCCTGTGAGGAAGCATCTGGTACCATTCCCAGACCGCGTTTAGGTGACCATATCTGGCCAATGTGGGCGGTGCTCCCCATTGTGCCTCTAAAATTAAATTAAATTAAATTAAATAAAAATAAAAAATAAATATATATAACTAAAGATGAATAAAAAATAATAAATAATAATAAATGCACAAAAATAATGAATAAATAAGGGAAAATGGAGGGACTTACCCATGTGCCCCACATTGACTTACATATATGGTCTCGGGCCCTATGGAGCGTCCGCCAGAATTACGAATCTGTGAGACCATCATCCCCTTGGAAGGATGTACCAAAGCTCTCTCCACCACCCAGCCAGATTTTTCCCTGGGTCCTTCTCTTTCTTCTTTCGATCATATTTCCCAAAAATTACAAGGAACCCTAAGAAGTTTTATAATTTGTAAAAAAGCCTGAAGAGACTTCAAATTCTTCAAATGGCCCCCTGCTCAAGAACTATGAAGATCTTCAAGGAGAAGTTGAAGAACTTCAAGGAAAACTCGGAGATCTTAAGAAAAAAATTGAAGAAACCTGAAGAAATGCAAAAAACTTTGAATCTTCAAAGAAATTCAAGTACCCAAGTTCACTCGCTCATGAATCGTTCCCAACTCAAGAAAATCGGAATAGGGAATGAACAAAAGGGGGAACCATTTTATCATCAAAAAATTAGTTTTCCCAAAAAAAAGAAAATTGAGATTCTAATTCCAAGGTGCAACTCAAAGGTTCTTACCACAAAATACAAAATTCAAAGTAATTTCTTGTAGTAGGTAAAAATGATGTCACATGAAATGGGAAGGTGAAATCTAATTGGTAGATAAAAATCACATGAAATTGGAAGGTGAAATTTAATTGGTAGACAAAAGTGGAAGGTGAAATCTAAGTCGAAATTTGTGAGGTAGATGAAAATTATCACACAAAAAGGGAAAGTGAAAATCAAATTTAAGAGGTAGATGAAATTGCATCACATGAAAGTAAAATTTAAGATTCCAAATCAAAAGCCAAAATTCAAGATTCAAAGTCAAAAGTTAAAATTCAAGAATCCAAATCAGAAGCCAAAATCAAAATCAAAAGTCAAAATTCAAGTTTCCAAATCAAAAGCCAAAATTCAAGATTCAAGGGCCTAAATTCAAGGTTCTAATCCCATGACTCAAATCCAAGAATCCCGATCAACTGAAAAATTAAGGAAAGAAAGAATCTCATTGACCCAGCCCCAGGTGGCTCAATCTCTTTGAATCAGCTTTGAGTGACCCGATCTCATAGACCAGATTCCCTAAACTGGAACATGGAAGCCCAGCTAAGAAAAATCTAAGAATCAAATATTTTTTTCTTTTACAAGATTGAAAGAGCAGCGAATTTCTTTCTTGTAATCGACGGTCCCAGATTGCCCAAATTGGTTTGAAAGACCCAGCCTGGAGACCAGATTCCCTAAACTGGCATATAGAAGCCCAGCTAAGGAAAATCCAAGAATCAAATATTTTTGTCTTTTGTAAGATTGAAAGAGTAGCGAATTTCTTTCCTGTAATCGACGGTCCTAGATAGCCCAGATTGGTTCGAAAGACCCAGCCTGGAGACCAAATTTCTTAAACTGGCACATAGAAGCCCAACTAAGGAAAATCTAAGAATCAAATATTTTTGTCTTTTACAAGATTGAAAGAGCAGCGAATTTCTTTTTTGTAATCGACGATCCCAGATAGCCTAGATTGGTTCGAAAGACCCAGCCTGGAGATCAAATTTCCTAAGTCGGCACATGGAAGTTCGGCCTAGGAAAAGTCAAAGATCAAAGTGCTAATGTCTTTTGCAGAATTGGAAGAGCAACGAATTTCTTTCTTACAATCGGCAGCCCAAGTAAGTCCTAAACTTTAAAGTAGTTAAGAGATATTACCTGTTGCATTTTCAACTCCATCATTGATGAGCAAGATGACGGCAGTACATGCTCCTGGTGACAAAATGTGGTCATTTTTTTCTTTATCCTTCGGCTGTTGGCACAGGCCTCGGTCAAAGAGGGACATTCTATAGACACCTAATTTTGTCACATTCCTCTGGCTATTATGAACTACGGATCTTGGATGCAATTTCTTACTTCAGATCGACAGAGATGATGATTGATTGAGGTAATCCAACCAGAAAATATTCTATACCCACCCAAAATCCTGAAACCCCGTGCAAGAGAAAAGAAGGGTCCAATTATGATGTTTCATATATGAAGGAATTCGGTCCTAAGTGACCATATAGATCCATAGTACTCGAAATGACAATTCCAACAATATATGGTACGTCAAATTCAGACCATCGGATCTCCCGTAATCATTCCCAGAAGTTACTATATGACCACCCAAGCCCCACCCATACAAGCACCCACACCATGCCATGAGCGCCCAAACCCCGCCTATGCAAGCACCCACACTATGCCATGAGCACCCAAACCCCGCCCATGCAAGCCCCTACACCTCGCCTCGAGTGCCCAAACCCTGCCCATGCAAGCCCCCACTTCATGCCTTGAGTGCCCAAACCCCACCAATGCATGCCCTACACTTTGCCAGCCCCACATGCCCCACACCCCTATCTGTGCCCCACATGCACTCTACCAGCCCCCCATGCTCCATACTCTACCAGCCCTATACGCCCAGTGCCCCTACCATAACTCCAGCGCCCCTGTCATAGCCCCAACACCCCTATTATAGCCTCAACGCCCCTGCCATAGCCCCAGTGCCCTTGCCATAGCCCTAGCGCCCCTATCATAGCCCCAACGCCCCTGTCATAGCCCCAGTGTCCCTATTTAAGCCCCAGCGCCCCTGATTAAGCCCTAGCACCCCTGCTATAGCCCTAACACCCTTGTTTGAGCCTCAGTGCCCCTTTTTTAGCCCCAGCACCCTTGCCTTAGCCCCAGAACCCCCGCCAAGGCCCCAACACCCCCGTCAGTGATCAAAATCCCCATTCCGTTGATCAATTTAGAGAATGGATTCCCTCTTCACCTGCCCGTGTACCCCACACTACCCCATTAGCGTACCCTACACCGTGGCCTCCCATCGGTCCAAAAAGGTATCTGTTTACCTTATTGGCCCAAAAAAATTACTTGTCTCCCTATTGGCCAAAGAAATTTACCCTCCACCCCATAGGTTTAGAAAAATTACTTTTTACCACCATTGGCTAAGTAATTTTCTCTTTCCTCCCTATTGGTCCAAAAATTCTATAAATACCCCCTCCCTTTGGCTTTTCACATAACAAATACCCAAGTCTAGGGGTGTCAACCGGTCGGGCCGGTTCGATTTCGGTCAGGCTTAATCGGGCTTGAAGACTTTCAAAGGCTACACCGTGTCCGCCCATTTAACTAATCGGGCTTAGTTATTGAGGGCATGGTACGCTTTATATTCGGTCGATCGGCCTCGGGCTATAATCGGGCCACCTTAATCAAGCTTTAGTCGGGCCTTAACCGGGCTACGGACATGTTTAATGTTAAACGGGCTTTAACCGGTTTTTAAACGGGCCCTCTTTAAAATGTGCTCTTATATTCCGGCCCACTCATGCAAGCCCAAAAAAATGACAATTAATTAATAAATGATACCAAATATAACCATTATTTAAAATGTGAACATGTTTTTACTTTTTAGTTTTTACTTTTTAATTTGGGGGGTAAAATAGGTATTCTACAATCATTAAAGGGTCGGGCTAGGCCGGTGCACAATAGGCCGATCTCGGTCGGGTGTTAAACGGTCAGTCTCGGTCGGGCACCTGACGGTCCAAGTAGCAAAACCAAGACCGACCGTTTATAAACGGGCCGGGCTCAAGCCTGACACGTTTAATAAACGGTCCGGGCCGGGCCGGGCCGGTCTATAAACAGTCGGTCCCGATCGGTTTAGTCGGTTCGGGCCACGAATTGACACCCCTACCCAAGTCTCTTAGGAGCATCCATAGTAGAGAAGCTCTGCCCTCTCTCCTCCCCTTCCCCCTTTAAGGTTTTTCAAGTCTTTGGAGAGATCATCATAAGATCTGAAGTGTTCTTCGGTTCTTCGAAGTGTTCTTCAAGCCTTTGAAATTCTTCAATCTTTTGCCTTCTTTGAGTGAGATTTTTATAGGAAAAGTTTCCCCTTAGTCTCCCACCCCCTTTTGAGGTTCTTCAAGTCTTCGGAGAGATCTTCATAAGATTCCTTTGAATCTTCGAAGTATTCTTCAGGCCTTCGAAGTTCTTCAACCATTTAGGTTTTAGCCCATTGCCAGCGAAAGCTCTGCTGGAGTGCCACTTTAG
The DNA here is from genome assembly GCF_013358625.1 of Macadamia integrifolia. Classification (NCBI taxonomy): domain Eukaryota; kingdom Viridiplantae; phylum Streptophyta; class Magnoliopsida; order Proteales; family Proteaceae; genus Macadamia; species Macadamia integrifolia. Next base: position 25,426,822 of record NC_056557.1, on the reverse strand, counting down.
CCTAGCCTTCCATAGCCTATCCCCAGTGGAAGCTCTATCAGAGTGCCACCTCAGCCTAGCCCTCCCATAGCCTATCTCTGGTGGAAGCCATGTCAGAGTACCACCTTAGCCAAAATCCAAAAGTATCCCATCCCTAGTGAAAGCTCTGCCGAATCAATTCCATAATCAAAATCCAAAAGTAACCATTTCTAGTCATGACTCTATTCTATCAACATCTCTCGAGAAAGGAAGTTGGAGGTCAAGACCATCTTCCCTTGAGCCAGGAGAATCTGAAAGACAGTTCGTGTCGACACTAATCGAGGTCTCACCCCTCTTGACCCGAAATAGGGGTCAAGCTCAGGTATATAGACTTTATATTAGCCTTGTTATAGTACACAATCATTTAAATTCAGTTAATGTATATATGTATGATAATTTAGCCATGCACTTGGAATAAGAATAATCATGAAAAATATTCGGTCTTATGCATCTAGTAGGAAGATCGGTTAAACTAGGCAGTTGGGTACCTATCACCTTTCCAATTCTATAACTTGACATATATCCTAAATCTCTGGACCAGACCAACTTTCAGGCCCTTTTTTCAGGAATCAGGCCCACCCCCGGGTCCTAGGCCTATAATCCTAGGTGGCAACTCCAACCCTTTTGTATGATCCCAATCCCCTGTATTGAACCATTGTCAAACCCTTGTCTCAGTGACAACCTTTACACTCTTGGAAAATAGGCCTCCATGTATTTTTTAGCGGTGATGCGGTGCTCGCAGGTAAGCACACATGACACAATCCTCCCTAAAAAAGAGAAAGAGAAAGAGAGGATAGAGGGCATAATGCAAGTCTTCCCCCCCTGGGGAAGAGAATCTCCGGCCGCTACCCTCACAGTTGTTCTACTTATCTTCTTCATCCCACCCTTTGGGAACCCTAGGGGGTTGTTTCCATCACATTTTCCACACATTTTAGACTTCATTTACATGAACAAATCATAGATCTAGGTTCATATCGAGATTTAGGAACAAAATCATACCTTTATCTTAGGAAACCCCAAAACCTAAGATCCTTTTCCCAAATCCAAATATCACCAAAAATACTTTCAAATCTTGGTTGTTCCTCCTTTAGAACCTACAAAGAATCACATAGAGTCCCTCTTAACTCTTGATTTGACTACATATGAGGGTTTCACCAAAATACAAGGGATTATGGCACCTACTTACTTTAAATTACAGATTTGAGGGCGCTGATCACTTTTTCGGCGTCTAAATAGTGAGGTACAGATTCGACGACAAAGGGGGAAGCACTTTCCCTCACTCTTCCTTCCCTTCTCCTCCTCCTTTTCTCCCTCTTCTTTACTCTTCTCCACCAACCCTTGCTGAAATAATAAATAGGAGAGGAGTAAATGCTATTTATACCTTGGGTTATAAATATCTACTAAGGTGCATTTGGTTTTGTCTCTCTTTGGCCCAAATCATATTAAACCACGATACCGGGCGAAGTAGCTAGTAATATTGGACACACATGACTTCACTACAACGGGGAACTCGAAACACACATGCTCACCCAAGTTGGGCTCGCTGGGGCCCACATTTCCCCCACAGGTGGGTCCCACTGGAGGGTCTCACCCTCCAGTGACCACCCATCAGTTGGCCAAAACATGACAATCCTTGCCAAATCAGTGGGAAACAGGTTCTCAACACATATTTCACTCCTGCCACTTGTCATGCACCAAGCCCTCACCATCAAATACGATAACATACCTTCCCTACTCATATATAGCCTTATAATATGAGCAAGGGCATAGTTTAGGCATCAGGTACTCAATCTTGTTCGACAACCAAACATTTGATGTCACCCTTACTATCATACACCATAGGGCACCCACATCAACCCTTTTCGGTTCAGACCCTGCACGACTAAGCTGAACCAACCGATCAATAAATTGGGTTTAGGTAGTAGTGCTCTAAATTTACGCCCCCCTTTTTTTAAATTTCATCCTCGAAATTGAAGTTACTTGGTAGTCCGAATAGATAAGGGTATTTAGCCTGGATTTCATCTTCCTTCTCCCAGGAGTGGTTAGCCCATCGCACCTATATAAAAGTAATGGAGTGGTTACGAAGTGTCATGCCCCATTCACATAGAAATAGACCAGTGACAAGGTTCCCTTCAGTAACCCAAAATCACCAGGATCATCTGATATAGTAACCACAACATCGTAAGCCACAAGTAATCATGGAATATAATAATGTATTTCAACGGAAGCTTGTCGTATATAAATACCTGTAAGTCCCCATATACTCTTGATACCCAAATTATTATACATAGTGTATTTACATGGGGGCCTGTAGGCATGATATTTAAACAAAAAATAGTAATTTAACTATCAAGAGCACAAAAAGGATGTATACCAAAAGAACCAAAAAGAGAACAACAAATAGAGTCTGCTACTATCGCCCCACAACATAGCTCTCGCACGGGCAATCGTCACCATGATCTAATCTTTCTGGGACCCACCAATCCTCCACTGAGGTTTCGTTAGTGGGACCAAACATGGGTTCCTCTACTGAGGAACCTACACAATCATCTAAAAATATGTATATATGAGGGGAGAGCTCACTAGTTCAATAAATGAAAAGAAAGACGCACACAAGCAATTACAATTCAAATGATACTATATGCATGAAATTCATTTTTAAACCTAATTCACCTAAGTAATCATTACTAGGTCATAGGTTTCATGCTACCCACAACCACAGTGCTCGTATGCCCTAGGTACGAGATGCATTCTCCATCCCACTATACGCCCATAGGGTTGTCAGAGAAGGCTAGTCGTGAGCACTTAAAAAAGTAAATTATGACTGAACCATAGCAGAAAATAAAAGCAGTATGATTGACCCTCTGAATATACCACCAAAGTTACTGATTGTCCTAGTAATCAGCCAGGCGTACTTTTGACCGCCACAGCGGTCTGTGACCAGTGCTTCCCCCCAGTGATTACCCAACACGTAAATCCCTATTAGGAATGGTTGTAGCATGAGGGAATGTGAAATCCTAACTGCATATTCCTATATGAGATAGTATGACTGCATAATACCTCTATGTCCCATACCACAGCATACCAATGCATTAGTTTCCAAGCCGACTACAACATCTATTCTAGAAATCCCACACATATCCGACAAATCATCATCATAACCCATGAGAATGGCATTCCTAATGTTCACAACATGTAACAATGATCAGAAATTTAAAGATACAACATGTTCATTTTCATATACATTTAACATCAATCAAGCATGTGCATGAGAATGGCATTCCTAATGTTAAGATATTATATGAATGCATAAGATGCCAAAACACTCTGAAAATAAGATCAAAGTCCTCTCCCCACTTACCTATTCATGTGGGAGAATCTACGCTTACAATACAGGTAAGATCAGGAGTGAAAACGAGTGTCTCAAAACTTAACATAGATAGGAATTTAGAATACGTTCAATTCAGAATTATAAATGACGTAAGATACGATCATAACACGTTAACAATGTGCAGAAGGTTTTTGTTGAGTTTGAGTTCCATCAGAGCTCATTTAGGCTACAGGTGGGTCATACAAGTGGGTAGGAGAACCCACCTGTGCAAACTGCTTAGGTAGATAGTACACAGAGATTGACGGGTTATACTGGTGGGTCTAGTACTCGTCAATCCTACCCGTTGGTAGGTCTAGAGGGAACCGGTGGGTGCTACTAGTGGGTCCGGTACCCATCGGTCCTACCCGTCGGTAGGCCCAGAAGCACTGGAAAAACTGGTAGGTTATACTGACTGGTCAGGCACCCACTGATCGCACTCACCGATTGACCCAGGAGAGACCAGTGGGTCATACCAATGGGTCATGGTACTCGTTGAATAGACCAAAATCCTAGGTGAGATTGGGGGGTCACACTGGTAGATCTGATGACCCGCCGGTGCTACCCACCAGTGTTCTGCGGGTTTAGCTATTCTTCTTCCTTTCTTTATTCCTTCCCTTAGGAACTCAAGGGGGTTGCTTCCACTTCATTTCTCACACATTCTAAGCTTAATTTACTTGATTATTCCATGGATCTAAGTTATTATCAAGGTTTAGGGGATGAAATCATATCTCGAAAAACCCCAAAACTTGAGATCCTCCTTCCAAAACTCAAAATGTCACCTCAATAACTCCAAATCTGGGATTCCCTTCCTCAATCCTTCAAGGAAATCACACAAGAGTTCCATTATCTCCTAGATTCAACCACACACAAAAGGGTTTCATCACATCTCAAGGGTTTATGATGTTACTTACCTCCAAACGTAAATCTCAAAGCACCGGACACAAGTTGCGGCTTCAAAATCCAAGGGGGAACCTTCTCCCCTCTTCTTTCTCTTCTTCTTCCTCCTTCCTCCCTCTTCTTTACTCCCTTCACCAACCGTTGTTGAAAATCATAAACGGGAGAGAGGACATAAATGCTATTTATGCCTTGGCTCATAAATATCTTCTAAGGCCTATTTGGTTTTGCCTCTTTATGGACCAAAACACATTAATTCGCGATACCGACCAAAATAGCCAACATTATCGGACATACGAGACCTCATTACGACGAGAAGGTCGAAATACAAGTGCTTACCCAAGTTAGGCTTATTGGGGCCCATGTTACCCTAACAGGTGGATCACACTGGTGGGTTTCGCACCTACCAGTGACACCCACCAATTGGCTAAAATAAGCCAACCTTGTTGTATTTTGGAGAGAAATGGAATCTTATTGCGTATCTCGCTCTCATCACATGTTGTGGACAAAGTTCTTATCATTCAACATGTTGACATACCTTTTCTATTTGTACATGGCTTTGTGATACGAGCAAGGGCACGGCTTAGGCGTGCTAACCACATCGGGTACTGGCTCAATCTTGTTTGGCCACCCTACATTTGACGTCATCCTTACAATTATGTACCATAGGGCACCAGCATCGACCCTTTCTGATTCGGACCCTTTGAGACCAAACCGAACCAACCGATCAATAAATCTGGTTTAAAGAATAGGGCTCTACACAAAGGATCTTTATCTTTCGATCCAAGATTTTAGTAGGCTACTCTTCATAATTCATATCTGCCTCCAAGTACTCTGGTTCCACGTCCAACACATGTGATTTTGATCATGAATGTACATCTTCAACATTGAAACATAGAACACATTGTGAATGTTATTGAGTGAAGGAGGAAGGACCAACATGTATGCTATGAAGCCAACCCGCTTTAAAATCTCAAACAGGCCAATATATCTCAGACTCAATTTGCCCTTCCTGTGGAACCTATGTAAACCCTTGGTAGGATAAATTTTAAGAAATACTTTCTCCCCCGCTTGAAACTTAATGTCTTTCCTACGGTTGTCTGTATAGTTCTTTTGACATGATTGGGCCGCCTTAATCTTCTCCCAAATGACATCAACCTTATAACACCTCATCTGTGTCATCTCTGTCCCAAGTATTCGAAACTCCCCCATATTATCCCAATATGAGGGTGTCCTATACCTCCTGCCATACAATGCCTCATATGGAGCTACTCCAATGGTGGCTTGATAACTATTATTATAAGCAAACTTCATAAGAGGTATGTTTTCCTCCCAACTGGCACTTATCCCCATCGCATAGGCCCTAAGCATATCTTCTAGTATTTGTATGATCCATCCAGACTGCCCGTCAGTCTGTGGATGGAAAGCAGTACTTAGGTTCACATGTGTTCCCATGGCATGCTAGAGGCTCTTCTAGAATTTAGATGTGAACCTTAGGTCTCTGTCTGATACAATACTCATCGGCACCCTATGCAAGCGAACTACATTATTCATGTAAAGTTGTGCTAACTTGTCTATGGAATAGGTAGTCTTGATTGGAATGAAATGAGCAGTCTTAGTAAGCCTGTCAACTATCACCCAGATTGCATCCATCCCCTTGGGTGCATGAGGTAGCCCAGTGACGAAGTCCATGGTAATTATGTCCCACTTCCACTTCGATACTGGGACTGGCTGAAGAGTGCCATATGATCGATGCCGCTCCGCCTTGACCCTCTGACACGTGAGACATTGTGCCACATATAGGACCACACTAATCTTCATCCCTGACCACCAATAACTCTATTTAAGGTCCTTGTACATCTTAGTGCTTCCGGGGTGAAGCGTGTATTCTGAGTGTGTGCTTCCTTCACTATCTTGTCCTGTATCACCAAGTCATTGGGCATACACAACCTACCCCGAAACAATAGTGCTCCGTCACTAGCTATTGTGAAATCATGATCATCCACCATTTGCTCTTGAATCCTACTTCTGATTTTCTGCAACTCAAGATCGAAGGGTTGTTTCATGATCACCTCCTGCCTGATAGATGGTTGTACTTGCAGGGCTGCCAGAGATAGAGTTATCTACTTAATATTATCCAACTGATGATCGAGCTCCAAATTCACTCCCTCATATAAAAAGACTTCATCTATAAATGTTGCTTCTTGCTTAAGTTGTAGGCTGGTGGCCAAGCACGCAAGTGATACAGTCTGAGCCTTCCGACTCAATGCATATTCCACCATATTAGCTTTACCTGGATGGTACTGGATGTCATAGTCATAATCCTTTATAAGCTCTAGCCATCTCCTTTGCCTCATGTTCAGATATTTTTGGGTGAAAAAGAACTTGAGGCTTTCGTGATCGCTGAATATCTCGCATTTCTCCCCATATAAATAATGGTGCCAGATCTTCAAGGAAAAGATAACTGCCGCCAACTCCAAATCATAGGTGGGGTAGTTATTCTCATACTCCTTTAGTTGCCTGGATGCATACGCCACCACCTTACCATGTTGCATGAGAACATAGCCCAACCTAATCTTAGTAGCATCAGTATAGATCGTCATTCCACCAGTTTCGTCGGGAATGGTCAATACTGGGGCTAACACCAATCTGGTTTTCAACTCCTGAAAATTGTTTTCACACTCCTTAGACCATTTGAACCTCATGCTCATTGGAGTAGGGATTCGAGAGAAATTCCCGATGAAGCGCCGGTAGTAGCCCGTTAATCCTAAGAAGCTTTTAACTTCTGTCGCATTCTTGGGTGCTTCCCACTCCACTACTGCTTTTACCTTACCCGGGTCTACTTTGATCCTATTCTCAGACACTGTGTCTTAGGAATCTAATCTGCTTGATCCAAAACTCGCAATTGCTGAATTTTGCATACAACTACTATTCTCTCAATCTTTGGAGTATTATCCTCAAATGTAATGCATGCTCCTCTTCAGTCTTCGAGTATATCAAAATGTCATCGATGAAAACGATGACCCACTTATCAAGAACATCATAAAATACTCGGTTCATTAGATCTATAAAAGTTATCGGTGCATTGGTTAACCCAAAAGACAGCACTAGGAATTCATAGTGACCATACCGAGTTCTAAAGGTTGTCTATGTCGCTACTTTTATTTTGAGCTGATAATAGCCAGATCTGAGATCAATCTTTGAGAATACTATATCACCTTGCAGTTGACCACAGAGGTCATCTATACGTGGCAACAGATACCCCTTTATGGTTAATTGATATAATTCCCGATAATCGATGCACATACGCAGACTTCCATCCTTCTTCTTGACAAATAAAACTGGAGCACCCTAAGGAGAAACACTCGGGCTTATAAATCCCTTCTCAAATAAATCTTGTAACTGAGTCTGTAACTCCTTTAACTCAGGTGGTGCCATTCTGTACGGAGCCTTAGATATTATGGCTGCTCTGGGAACCAAATCAATAGTAAACTCCAATCTTTGTCAGCCGGTAGCGGGGTTAGATCATCCAAAAAGAAATCTAATGGCGTGGCCTTTGTTTTCACATCTTGTACTGAAGCTAAGTAGCCCTGTCATCCATCTTTCAGTAATTTCTGAGATAAGAACCTCTCTAGGTCATTTCGTCTTATTTGCTTGATGCACTAGCTCTTCACCTTCATCACTTACCACCTTAATTTGTTTCTCGGTGCACATCACGCTTGCCCGGTTATTTGACAACCAATCCATGCCTAATATGACATCAAAATTCTGCATGTTGAATTTGATAAGTTGGGCATCCAGTTTCTTCCCACCTATTTCAACTGAATATGGTCCATATACCTCATTCAACAGTGCTACTTCGCTTGTAAGTGTACTAACAATAAACTTACCCTCGAGAGCCTTGGGTGACATATCAATCTTCCTAGCAAACCTTTTAGATATAAATGAATGTGATGCTCCAGAGTCAAATAACACATAAGCTAGTATACCCGAGAGAGATAGGATACCTGCTACAACATCAGGGCTGGCTTCAACCTCCTCTGCTAACAATGCATATATTCTTCCTTAAGGTGGCCCTCCTTGAGCCATTGCGGGTCTATAAACATGGGGCTGATTCTGTACAATAGCTAGCTTGTACGGACAATCTTTGGTAAAGTGTCCAACTGCGTGATAGACATAGCAATGATTCTGAGATGCTTGCACTGGTACAGGGGCTCTCTTTATCTGACCCAGTGCCATTGAAGGACAAGGTGGCCTCGAGACTATAGGCATTATACTAGTATTCGGGGGAAAAGAGGTAGTACCCAATCCACCAGTTGTTTGGGGCATATAACCCGATGATCTAAATAGCTACTGATATGATGGACCATAGTTATATGGCCCATGAAAACTCTTGCTCGGGGTTGCCCGGATTCGCATAAGGGTTAGACCTCTTCCAGAGTCCTAGAGTAGTAGAAGACTCTCCCTTCTGCTTGTCCTCCGTGGTCTTGGCCTTCTGCACTATTTGGGCATAATCTGTCAAATCCATGGCACCCAATATCATACCAATAGATACCTTCAATCCTTTCAAAAACATTTTAGCTTTCTCCTCAGCTGACTTCATGTGGGAAGGAACAAAATAAAATAAGTTCTCAAATTGCTGTTGGTACTCAAGGATGGACTTATTCCCTTAAGTTAATGCCATAAATTTTGTTTCCTTTCTATCTCTGAAGCTATTGGGATAGTATTTTGACAAAAACAATTCTTGAATTGTTCCCATGTTGGTTCTGGGTGGGTTGCTGCCAAGATGAGCTTGGAAGCTTTCCACTATGAGTTGGCTTCATTCTTCAACTGTAAGCCCGCACAGAAAAAATTTTGAGCCTCTATGCATTCCACCACCTCAAATATTTTCTCCGTTTCTTGGATCCATCAATCTGGCTCTAAGGGATCACTCTCCACCTTAGTGAAGATAGGTGGCAAGTGCTTTTTAAAAGATTCTACCGCCTTTGCAGTAGTAGCTACTGGTGGGTAATAAGGTGGATAAACCGGATGGTATGGATACGGTGGTGGCATCATATATAGAGGAGTGCCAAAAGGTAGGAACTGTGGAGTCACCACGGGAGGTGAACCCCCTGGTTGGTTTTGTGGTGATACAGCAGGAGGTGTACCCCTTATGCATCTAAAGGTGGTGCTCAAGGAGATGTACCCCCCGGTTGAACTCCAGGACCCAGCACAACGGGAGGATCTTATGGAAAGGTTACCACACGGGGGTGCTGATTCATTTGCATAGGGTTCAACTGTTGATGCACATCATTTATACAAGTTTCAACTGTTGATTCACATCATTCATAAAAGTTTATTGTTGCTGGAGTAACTGCTGCTGAAATGCTTGTTGCGATTGCTAAATGAGAGCCGCAACATCATTTGAAGTGATAATGGGAGGAGGATCCGGGATCTCATGTACAGGTGAGTCCTCTAATATCTCTTCCTACCAAGGGCTCACCCGATCGAGGCCCCTGAGGATTTGGTGGTCGCCCGATAGGACAGGGACCATGAGGGGCTTCTCATGCATTACCTCCAGATCTAGTGCATACCATGATGCTTTGTACCTGAATTGCATCAAAGTTAGATATTGATTAAGTGCCACATTCGTCATGTGTACGCAAAAATCAAATGCACATCATGCCTCAGATCACATTATTACACTACATCCCATCATCGTATATTTACAAAATTTTAACCGTTATTATAGAAATCCCCACACATAACAATGCACCCAAATTTCTTACGCAAATGCTTTCAATTCATGAAAATATGGGGCCTACTGGGCATGGGAAAGAAAATTTTCAAATTTGGGGTAATTTTGGCTCCAAAACTCCACACCGGCTGGTAATACCGGTGGGTGGCCTGGGTTCAGGACCAATCAGTCGCGACCCGCCTGTCACTGCGCAATTTTGTTATGAGGGCTTTCTTGCCCTCATTTCAATCACTTGTCATTCCTCTCATTTCCCTCTCTTCTCAAACTCGTTCAAGGCAACAAGGAGAAGATCAAGAAGCTCTTACAAAGCACTCCACTCACCTACATTTCGGATTAAAGCGTTCACATCAACCTCTAATCCTTCAAGTATTCTTTTCTCCATTCTCTCTTTCGAACTATGAAATTTCGATTGTTCTTATTCTATATCCTTTAAAATTCATTTTTCTTTTAATTCTTCCCAACTATAATAAATGTAGCATGTGAGTGTTTCATTTATTCCATGATCCTCTTCTTTAATCACCACATTTGTCACATTCATGAGTTGTTTAACCCTATTCTTCCCAAATTTTGTTGTTTTAGGGTTTTCTTGTTTCCTCTCTCTTTCCTTGCATAATGTATGACCCAAATGAGTTTATCAACTCACACTTGATTGCATCATAGTGGTGAGAATGACACATTGTATGTATGCGTCACTTATCACTTTTGGCATAAATTTTCACAATTTCTAGGTTAGGGTTCATGAGGAAATTGGGGGTTTTTCCATGAAATTTCCCCTTTTTCTTCTCTTGGAATTATGTCTAATGTCTTGGATTGATGCTAGCTTGGCATTTGCATGAATCTATGCTTTAATTAAATGCTCTCACTTCTTGGCTTTTATATGTGAAATGGACATCAAAATCATAACACTTGATGTTCTTTTGGTCACCACATTGTACTTGTCAATTCTCTTCTTTGTCATCTATTCATTCATTCATGAGCACATTTTGACTATGGCATTAGCACCATGGGGTTTTCTCTTCTTGCTTGTCATTTACACTATTTTTCCTTCTTATGATCCTATTTGCATTGATCCTCTTTTTATTCCCTACTTTACTTAACTCTTCCTGAAATCCTTATCGGATCCTTATGTTTTTCGTGTGGATTTTGTAGGATGTCCTCAACCAAAGGTAAAGAAATTGCAGCCTCATCACGGAGTGGAAATGCTCCGGGTTGAAAGAGGAGAGGTGTAGCCTCAAGCTCCTCTGCACCTAGAGCTTGTCCAAGGAGGAATGCACCAGAGGACCCGGAGGACTATGATGAGTGTATATTTCGGAGCCTTGAGGTGGCCGTATCTTGGTCTACCTTCTCCACAAAGCCCGTGCTCATGGAGAAATCAGTGATAGTGGAGGACTTTGCAAGGTCCGGCTGCTGGAGAAATTTATTACCCTGGGTTGGCAGTCTATGCTTTTTGTCGACTCCCCATGCTACCCTGAGCTTGTCCAGTTGTTCTACTACAACCTTAAGGCATCTTATGATGACAGAGCATATGCCCTCACTAGCCGAGTGAAGGGACATGACATCCGACTCCCCATGGAGCTGCTATGGGCATCTCCATGCAGGGCAGTTAGTACTACTGTCCACCTAGGGGCAAGGCTTTGAGCCCCTTCATGAGCCAGGAGTTACAGAGCCACATCTGCAAGATTATCTGCGGCAGTGCAATACGTCCTGAGTCTGAGACTGCATTCATTCTTGAGGTACGAGTCTTCAACCGCCTGGTTCAGTTCAACCTCCTCCCCAGAGCCACTCACAGGAACCATGTGAATTTCATGGGAGCGTACATGGCCTATTGCATCTACATGGCCCTAGAGGATGCTTCTTGCATATGCCTTCCTTTCGTCATCATAAAAACTATGGAGTACCACACTGCACATCTCTCTGACAGTAACTTCCCTTATGCCTGGACTCTCACATGGATATTACAATACTTTCATGTTGACCTACGGGGTGAGGAGGAAAAGCTCCCTACGGATAAATTCTCTCAAGGGAACTTATACAAGATGGAATTGCATGGAGTGATAGAAGTTCCTAAGGAGGAAGTGGCTCCAGAGAAAGATGACGATGAGGATGATGATTATGTTCCCTCAGTGGATGAGGAAGAAGAAATAGAGGCTGAGGATCCTATTGATGCAGCACCACCTCCTTCTGGTGGGGCTTTTGCTTTTTAGAGTATGATGGACTGGTTAGAGGCACTTCGAGCCAGTCAAGAGCGTATCTTGAAGAACCAGGAGGAGAGTGCTGCCAGTAAGAAAACACTCTGGGAGACTCAGGTAAGTATGGAGATGAAAATTCAGGACATATAAGATGATGTGGACTTAGCCTCCAAGGAGATGGCAAGGAGCCTAAAACAACTTCACAAGGAGGTGGAAATGATGAATTGTTGCTTCGATTACTATGACCGTCACCTCAACATCAATTAGAGGTCCCGAGTGGAAGAAGTTAGTGATTTGGATAACGATTGATTGGAAGTATAGCAAGTTTGAAGGATTTTATGTAATTCTTGTTTTGGGAAAACTTTTCTTTTATTCTGTTCTTTTTCTTCTTTTCTCTCCTTTCATTATATTCCTCTCTTGACTTTAAATTTTGTATCCTCCTCTTTGTACATGTAACATGATAAAATTTTAATTTTTATATCTTTACGACTTTTATGTGTAATCTTTTATATTTACACAACCCCAAATCCTATTATAGATTCTATAGGGTTCGTACTTGCAAGCTGTGAGTGATTAGAGCATCGCGCTCTGATACCACCGTTGTTAAGCCCCATTCACATAGAATCGGACCGATGATCAGGTTCCCTTCGGATAGCTTAAAATCACCAGAATCATCTAATACAGTAACCACAACACAGCATTCCACAATAATTTACACCTGTAAATTTCTCCACTTACTCTTGATACCCAAATTGTTATACATAGTATATTATATGTGGGCCCATAGGCATGATATTTACTCCAGAAATAACAATTTAAATATCTAGAGCACAAAAAGGGAAATACATCAAAAAAATAAAAAGAAGAGTGTGTTGGAATAGCTACTGTTGCCCTACAATGCAGCCCTCACACGGGCACCCGACACGTGCCCACTCCCATTGAAATTTTTTCAATGAGCCCTAGCTCCTATTTCTCTATCGGGAATCCTACAAAATCATCCAAAAATGTGTGTACACAAGGGGTGAGCTCAATAAATGGAAAGAAAGACACATACTAGCAATCATATTTCAAATGAGCTTGTATGCATGGGATTCATTTTAGGCCTATCCACCTAAACAACATTACTAAGTCATAAGTTACGTGCTACTCACAACCACAGTGCGTGTATGCCTCGAGTTCGAGATGCATTCTCCATCCTGCGATACACCCATAGGGATTTCGAAGAGGGCTGACCGTGAGTACTTGGAAAAGTAAATCGTGGTCAAACCATAGCAGAAATGTAAATCGTGGTCGAACCACAACAGAAAAATAAATCGTGATCAAACCACAGCAGAAAATAAATGTATTACGCTTGGCTCACTAAATATATCACCAATGTTTCCAACTGTCCTAATGATCAGCTAGACGTACTTCTAACCACCAGGGTGGTCCACGACCAATGCTTCTCCCTAATGATAACCCAACACTGAAACCCCTATTGGGAAGGGTCGCAGTACAAGGGAATGTCAATCCTAAACCACATGCTCCTTAGTACGTCTACATAGTACTTCCGTGTCCCATTCCACGGTGTACCAATGCATTCATTTTTAAGCCGACTACGGCATCTAGTCTAGCAATTTATCACATGTCTAACTAATCATCATCATCCAACAATCAAATAATCCATACTCATAATTCAAAACAAGAAACAAGTATTTGAAATTCAAGATACAACATAACAATTCATAAATGCATTCTATGGTAGACAAGCAAATGCATGAAGAAGGCATTCATAGATGGCATGATGACATATAAGATTAAGATGATGCAATAAACCTTCCCAAAATTAAAATCAACGTCCTCTCCCCACTTACCTATTCACGTATAAGAATAAGCATACACGGTACGGGTAAGATCCGATGTGCGAAGATGAGAGTCTTAAAACCTAACACAGAAAGGAAGTTTAGAATACGTCCGTTCCGGGACCATAAAACAATGAGCGACATGGTCACAATACGTTTAATAATGCAAAGGGGGTTATTGATGATTCGTCCGAACGGAGCTCATTAGTCCACAGGTGGGTCATACAGGTGGGTAGGAGGACCCCATGTGCAAGCTGCCCAGGCAAATAGCTCTCAGACCAACACCAATGGGTTCTACCGGTGGGTCTGGTACTCGCTGGTCCTACGCACCAGTAGGACCCCGGGGCTAACCCAAGACCGGTGGGTGCTATTAGCGAGTGTAGGTACCCACCGGTCCTAACTGCTGGTAGGACCCCAAAGCCTAGCCAAGACCGATGGGTTACACTGGCGGGTCTAGGCACCCATCAATCCTACCTACTGGTAGACTCCGGAAGCCCAGGTAAGACTGGGGGGTCACACTGGTGGGTCTAGTTACCCGCCGGTGCTACCCATAGTGTTTAGCAAGTTTGCTGTCCTACTTCTCTTCTTCATCCCACCCTTTGGGAACCCTAGGGGGTTGTTTCCATCATATTTCCCACACATTTTAGACTTCATTTACATGAACACATCATAGATCTAGGTTCATATCGAGATTTGGGAACAAAATCATACATTTATCTCAAGAAACCTCAAAACCTAAAATCCTTTCCCCAAGTCCAAATTTCACCAAAAATACTTTCAAATCTTGGTTGCTCCCCCTTTAAAACCTACAAAGAATCACATAGAGTCCCTCTTAACTCTTGATTTGATTACATAAGAGGGTTTCACCAAAATACAAGGGTTTATGGCAGCTACTTACCTTAAGTTGCAGATCTCAAGGCGTCGATCACTGTTTCAACGTCGAAATAGTGAGGTACAGCTTCGACGGCAAAGGGGGAAGCACTTTCCCTCACTCTTCCTTCCCTTCTCTTTCTCCTTTTCTCCCTCTTCTTTACTCCTCTCCACTAACCCTTGTTGAAATAATAAATGGGAGAGGAGTAAATGATATTTATACCTTAGGTTATAAATATCTACCAAGGAGCATTTGGTTTTCACTCTTTGGCCCAAATCGCATTAAACCGCGATACTGGACGAAGTAGCCGGTAATATTGAACACACATAACTTCACTACGGTTGGGACCCTGAAACACGCGTGCTCACCCAAGTTAGGCCCGCTGTGGCCCACATTTCCCCCACAAGTGGGTCGTACTGGAGGGTCTCACCCACTAGTGACCACCCACCGGTTGACCAAAACATGACAATCCTTGCCAGATTTCGATGGGAAACAGGTTCTCAACACATATTTTACTCCCGCCACTTGTTGTGCACCAAACCCTCACCATCAAATATGATAACATACCTTCCCTACTCGTACATAGTCTTGTGATATGTGCAAGGGCATGGCTTAGGCGTGCACACCACATTGGATACCGGCTCAATCTTGTTCGACCACCCCGCATTTGATGTCACCCTTGCTATCATACACCATAGGGCACCCGCATCAACCCTTACCAATTCGGACCCTACACAACCAAACCGAACCAACCGGTCAATAAACCAAGTTTAGGGAGTAGTGCTCTGCAAGTTATTTACCAGGATTGGAGGAGTTAAGGCATTGTTGAAGTAACATTTGGGTGGAAGTGGGATATCCATATCATCCTTGTCAAAAGGGCAATAATCTATGGCATGGAGTATTCGGCCACAAGTGAAGCAAATGGAGTGGAGTTCATACTTAATAGCAATGGTTGTGTTGTTCCCATATTTATTTATGATCTTAGAGAATAGACACAAGGCTCTGCTTTTTTTGACAAAAAACTTTGGCTCTTGCTGTTGAGGGTGGAAGGCCTATTTCCACAGGGTTGAGTAGAATTTCAATGCACTAGCCAATACCTGCAATGGCATTTTGGATAGGTTCTGCAAAAAAACAGGAATCAGGTATACCCAATATTTGGATCCACAGGCGAATAAACTGTTGTTCAGCCTCATACATAGCATCATCGATGGCATGGGGAACCAATTGTAAAAGTGAGTTGTCAATCCACCAGGGATAGTTGTACAATACTCGATCCCTATTCATAGAAGTGGAGAACTCCACAAAGAAGTGGCCTTTGTCATAACAAGCAATAAAGGATGCACCTTTTGATTCCCAAAGTTGAACCAAAGAGTCTCTCAAGACATCACGATTTGTTTTTGGAAATCCATCTAACATATCCAAAAAATGAAAATGGTGAGGCATGACAGCCTATGAGAGAGCCACTGTCTCCATGGAGTGGGTTTGGATTCATCTGTGAGCTCCAAAGAGAGTGATAATGGCTGCGGTGATTGGATTTGCAAAATTTGGAGCGGCAGTTCTTACCTGGACTGGAAGTAAGGGAGTGAGCAATGAACGCCATGGTAGGTGTGTGCCCAAGGTCTGATGGCGTTGGTGCTAGGTGTTTGGGTCGATGTTTTGTCTGAGTCATCATCGGTTCTGCTGGTGCTGTGGATTCCGTTCGCGACTTCAAGAAATGATCGGTGGTTTGACAGGAGAAAGGAGTGAGAGTGATGGGTTAGAGGGAAGAGAAGCTGTGGTGTTTATGTCGGTGTGGGGGCTATGAAAAGGTGAACTAGGTTTTGTAGTGAGGAGTGGGTCTTGTTTCCCGAAAGGGTAGAATGTATGTTAAGGGGTACGTGTAAGTTAGGGGTAAAAGGGTCATAGCAGGAATGGGTGTTACCACCGTCAGAACCAGGTAGCAGAGAAAAGACGATAGAGGCTTCACCTCCCGAGAGAGAGGTCAGAGAAAAAGAGGAGAGTGTGAATTGGGTAGGCGTTGCAGATGAGAAAGTCTCAAGTTGAAGAAGAGGTGGTTAGCAGTTGGTGTGACTGAAGCTCTGGAAACCCAACCACTTTCTATCACCGCCATTACCATCTAAACCCTCTTCAAATGCAAATAATAAGGCAGTGAACTTTCTAAACCCCACTATTTAATTTGTAGGATTGTGAAAAGTTGAGAAATTGGAAAGAGGATGGCCATTGTGGAACCAAGTATTAACTAAATAATCCATCCTTCTAATCCACAGCAAACTCACATGGAGACATAAAAAACGTACTTCCACACCCCACCTCCACCCCCCCACCCCGCCCCCCCCAAAA
>NC_056557.1:25341003-25409458 GCF_013358625.1 Macadamia integrifolia | reverse complement strand
AAAAAAACACACACACACACACACAACGTTACAGCACTTTACATTGCTTGGCAGCGCAAAACAACATATACAATTCAAGTATCCTTAATTTGTAATCCATAACATATCTCTCAAATGATTCATCTTTGCTTATGAAAGAGAGCCACAAAATAAATGAACTCAGAAAGTAATGCAAATCAATTGGTAAATTGGCTAACTTCTTCAAGCTCAGTGAAGTACAATACAGATTTAGAGAGTTAAGACATTTACTTTACGCCTCCTATACAATGTCGTCTTATCAGAGGATTCAAACTGACGACTGCAGTGTAAGAATGGAAGCCCAGGCAACATGTAACCAGAGTACAGCCAATCTTTACATAATCTTTGTGCACTCTCCATGAGTTGATACCTGCAACACCTGAAGTGGTTCAGCTGAAACAACAAACTTCTCTGAAACTTCTTAATTAAGGGGCAGACCTGAGTAATTCTTATCTAGCAGTTTGTTTATGGCCTAAATTTTGTGGGCAAGTTGTCCACATCACCATATATATACATGGCAGGAATTTCTCAGACCGACTTACATCTCCATGTATTAGTACAAAATTTTAAATTTGATTAGTCTGGGCACTGGAAATGTCAAACAATCAGAGGAGCAGACCATACATCTTGAGGCAAACAATTGAGGCAGGTCACCAAAGTTGAAACGTGCCCTCCCAAGGGGGCCCCCAACCTTTCCAACAGTCAACATGTCAAATCATCAGTGAACCGTGGCTGAAAGTACTGGCATGATAGTAAACATTAGGGTTGACAGCAAGTATGGCTTTGAATATCGAATGAAGTTAAATGGCAAAACAAGATTCACGTAGCCATCCCACATTTAGTGGGGTTACGGTTTAGTAGAGTTAGAGTTATAACTGAATATAAGCACCCAACTGATCTGAAGATTGGGCGAGAGTATTAAAATCAATCAAGTACTGAACCACTGAGACAGGTTTTTGTCTAAGAAGGATTCCATGTATTTTGCTTTTAAAAAAAAATTGGAGCACCTAATCAGTAAAAAGGAAATACTGAATTGAGTCAGAACCATTACATGTTCAAAGTGCCATCTCCGCTTGCAATGCAGCAAGCTCGTCATCCTCGGGTGTGTTCTTCTGAGCAGCTGGGAGAGCTGATATCCTGCTGGTTGGGACTTGCATTGGAGCTGCAGGTAAAGTTGTTGCAGGCTGAAGAAGCTGTTCTTCCAACTCAGCTCCCTCCAATTCTTCAAGCTCTGCTTCAAGTTCATCCTGTGAAAATGAATATGCACATCAGTACTACGAGGAATGAAAAAATGTTATAGGGTGAAGTTTAAAAGTGTGTATACCTCATCAAAGTCGGCTGCTGCACCAATTGGAGCAGATAGTGCTTCCTGAATCTGCTTCATGTTCTCAGTCTGCTCGTTTATCTCATCCATTGTCTTGTCCACATCATCAATATTCCTGTCAAATAGTACACCATTTTTAACATCCATGATTTTTTGAAATAACATAAGAAGAAATTTTATCATTATCTAATGGTTCAATGAAAGCTAAACATCAAGGGCCAAATTGCTACCATGTTCCATACTCATCAGTTAATATACATACAAATGGGACTAGATTTACAAAACATCAACAAGATAAAACCAAAATTGCCAATTTTCAAACCTGAAGCAGGGCCAGTGTGGGAGTGTTGTTTAGTGGATCAAAAGAAAATGCAAAGATTTTCCATTAAATTAGACTTGCCTCCATCTCAAGCCAAGATTTATTTATTAAAAAAAAACACTGAACATGCAACAGTGTATTTGTTTTTTTGGATGAATAAAAACTATGTTAAAGGAGAAGAAGAATAGACAAAAGAAGGGCCTCACAAGGAGACAAGAAAGGGCAAGTCCAACCAAAAAAAAAGGGGGTGGAGGGGAACTGCACTACTCAATGATACAATCCATCAAAAGGGAGGGGGAAGAGATGGTAGAGGGAGGGAGACCACAGGAGACAACAATAAGGCTGTTCCTTGGGGAATCTCTAACTGGACGGTGGGGCAGGTATGCGAGCTTTGTAGACACATCAAAATAGATGGCATTCCAAATCTGATCATAAGAACGGGATTTGGAGGTCCATCTTTAAAGATTCCTTTCCATCCAGAGGTGGTTGATGGTAGCACGGAATGCAAGTTTTCCAACAATGTCACAAATAGAGGACCCCCGAAATGTCATATCCACCCAGATCCACTCTTTACTGAAGGGAAGTGGTCTCCTACGAGAGGGGTTGCAACAGCAACCTAGGACTTTTTTCCAAATGATTGTGGAGAAGGGACAAGCAAAGAACAGATGATCAACATCTTCATTCCCATTCCAGTGAAGACAACAAGCATTAGGTGCTTGGATGTGTCTAAAGTTGAGGAAGGACTATGTGGGAAGGCATTTGGAAAGGGCCCACCAAGCCATGAAGCTGTGGCGGGGAATGTTTTCGTTGAACCAGATAAGCTTTCTCCATGGAACCAAGGAGACATATGTTCTCACGAAGTTCTAGGCAGAAGAAGAGGTGAAGATTTTAAAGGGGGAGGGATTCCAAGTGACAGAGTCATCTCTACCTCTAGGATCAGGGACAAGTGGAGGAAGCCTAGACCAAATGTTAACCAGAGGGGGGCGGGGGAGTGGGGGGAGCCCAAGCATTATTCCGGATGATGGAGGAGACAGTGGCAAGGCGGTCTAGGCCCGTGGAGTAGATGATCCTAGGGCTAACATCAAGGAGAATTGGACGATTTAGGAGCCAAGGATCAAGCCAGAGAAAGGTGGAGGTACCTCTGCCAATGGAGTAGGAAATGGCATTTAAAGCCATGGGTCTGAGGCTGAGGATACCACACCAAACCCAAGAAGCATCCGGACCAGGAGAAGTGGACCAAAGGGAATCATTTTTTAAAAGGTGAGAATAAACCCATGAAACCCACATACTATTGTGCTTAGACACAATTCTCCAGATGAGTTTGAGAATACCCACAGAATTCATGTCTTTATGCGCCTGAGGCCCAAACCTCCTTCAGATTTGGGAAGGCAAACACTTTTTAACTGATGGGACGAACTTTGTGGTGTCGGTGCCTTTCAAGAGAAATGATCAAATGAGAGATTCAATTGCCTTGACAGTGGAGGAGGGAAGAACAAAGATTCTAGACCAATAAAGATACATTGATTAAAGCACCGATCTAGCAAGTTCCTGCCTTCCAGCATAGGATAAGAGTTTACTTTTCCACAACTGAAGTCTTTTCTGCAAGAGGTCCAGGATTGGGGTGCAGTGGTGGCCAGAGAGTCTGGAGGGGATGAGCGTGAGACCAAGATACTTGACTGATAGAGAGCCAAGGGCAAATCCAGTGATCTAAAGAAGGCAATTGGTGGAAGCTTCCTCAATCCCAGAGGTGAAGATGTGGAATTTCACTGGGTTGATCCGGAGACCCGAGAGATGCTCAAAGAGACGGAGGGAGGACATGATGGAAGAGATGGAGGAATGATCTGCTTTAGAGAAAATCATCAGGTCATCAGCAAATGCAAGATGAGTGCAACAATGTATTAATTTCTATTTTATAAGAAAAAGAAACACAATTAGCTCTTAACAAAAGCCTTTCCACACCCCAAAAAAAAAATGTTAAAAGAGAATAATTCACTGGATTCGATAGCATACAAAGACAAAGAAGATCCCAGAAGGCACAACTGCTCACACAAAATCAATAAAAAGAAATGAGTACTTACGTTGCTTTCTGCATAGCTTTCATTGCAGCTGCACCAGTTCGCAATGCATCCACAGTTTCAGTTGTCGCTTTTGCACCTTCTAGCATTATCATCTGAAGTTTCAACACCACAACATAGAATTGAAGTTCAGATCATCTCACACCAAATAATAAATGGACAATATCAACCAACAGTAACTGAGAAAATGTTATAATGACTTCAGAGATTAAAATTGCAAATGCACCTGATCATGGATGCGCAATTGGAAATTACCCAGCTGCTCAATCTGCTGTTCATATAACCTTTTCCTTTTCAAGCATTGTATTGCCGCTAGATATCAACAACAGAGTAGAGAATTCAATCAGGATTCCAAGACATTAGAAGAAATCACTGTAGAACACATATTTGGAGTTTGATATCCCAAAGACCTAGAGACCTGCTACTTGTGTTTTTGAATAGTCATACTCAAAGACCTTAAATAACTACATCCAAACAAGGGGTAACAAACTAAAAGTACCATAAACATGGGCAATCATGCGTCGAGAGAATAAAAGGATGGTATCAGTGGACAGGACTAGGGTCAACTGAAGGTATAAAGTGAGAACATCATCGGGCTACAACCTCAAATACATAATCATAACTATAGTTTTGATGCAGATCATAGTTAGTCAAAACGCCTATTTCTTTTCTTTTCTTTTAATTTTTTTTGTACTCGTTCGCTGGCTATAGCTGTTTAAACACATTTGTGTTTTTTTGGAAGTAAAAAACTGCCATTTAAATAACACTATTAACCCCACATTTAAAACCCCTTTCCCCCTTTTTTACTCTTTCATCGCCTTCCATTTTGGAGCCCTAGAATGCAACTTGAAAGTTTTTGAAATCGAGAGAAGTGAACAGTGGATGAGCCCTAGTTAGCAGAGCTGCGACTATTCAAATTCAATCTAAGTCTTCAAAGCTGCCGACCACCTTTGCCCTTCCCTTCCAACTATGTTAAAGCCTTGCAGCTCCGACGCCACTGAAGAAGCTAAACTCTTTGCTATAGGCTAGCTTCTGAAAACAGAATCAATCCCTAATTATTATATGAAGTCCTTGATCATTATATGAAGCCTGTGGAAACTTGCGCATTTCTCTAATCTCCATTCCCCGGTAGAAACAGTCATTCAATCCTAAATGGAATGTTGCAATTTTTTTTGTATTTCTCTAATCCATATTCCCCTGATTATTATATGAAATCCCTAATATGAAGCCTGTGGAAACTTGCATATTTCTCTAATCTCCGTTCCCCTAATTATTATATGAAGTCCTTGATCATTATATGAAGCCTGTGGAAACTTGCGCATTTCTCTAATCTCCATTCCCCGGTAGAAACAGAATTCAATCCTAAATGGAATGTTGCAATTTTTTTTTTTTTAAGGTTTAGAGCAAAAGCCAAATACGTTTCCCTCAGTAGTGTCTTTACTCTTTACTATGAACATGGGTCAGTGTGTTACTCTTTACTCTTTACTACCAGGGAGTGGTGATGCAAATATACAATCAAAAAAAATTAAGCTGAGGCGCTAAATATAGGACGGGAGAATGAAGGGTGGAGATCCTGTCTTATGTGCATCTAGTGAACACTTGATCTGCTAGTGTTAGCATGATATTTTTACCAAGGAATTGAATGGGTTTGTTTAGGATAACCTTGTTCAAATCAGTTCTTTTCAGTTGGGTAAACCAGTATCAAATTGAATGGGTCTGTTTAGGACAACCCTGTAGGTTCGCTTGCAGTACCAAATAATAGTGAACCTCCCCGTTGTTCAAGATACAATATATACATATATATATATAAGCTTGCCTGATGTGGATACTGTTATTTTTTTTTCAAATATCTTTTATGTGATGTGTGAATCCAAGTTTATTGAAATGTTAAAGGATTAATGTTATTCATGCATATGCATGCCCATTATGAATTAATAGATGGAAAGGTATAATGGTTTTTGGGTTCTCGAACTCAAATGAATCAATGAGACAGTGTGTGTAATTTTTATCATGTAGATAGCTGAGAGCCCATAGCCATATATAGAATGGTGAGGAATAAGGATAAGTTCTGGGAATATGTAGATCAACTTGGTAATAACCATTTCAATGTAAGTATTACAACCATGATTTCTCTGGGAGTGTTACAAGAGTGAAGGATCATTTGGGTTGCCTAATTACCCATCATGTTCAAATTTGTTCCAAGTTCCCTGAACACATATAAGTTGAAGCTCTTGCAAAAATGAATTTAAGTGCATCTAAGAAAAAGAAACTGATGCAGATCCAGGTCCCAAAATCGAATTTGGATCACTTATGGGCCCACAAGAATGATAGATAGCTTAAGGGTATGGGTGGAAAATCCATAATATCCAAAGCAAAACACATCTTTAAAAGTGATTAGCAACTGGGGTAGTTCTGGAATTAAAACTTTAAAGAATGTGCTATTCTGGAAATTGATGAGTGGGTATAAACAGAACTAAAGTTCAGCAAAGAGGGTTTTATGTAATTAGAAGTAACTGTCCTTGGAAATTTAGAGACTTGCCTTCTTCAACTTTGGAAACCCATGATAGAACACAAAACTGGTCGAGACTTAGGCTGGTTCCGATTGAGAGAACTCATCTAAATCACCTTTGTTCACCCTGAAATTTCAGACAAAGGTGGAAAACTTTATGGCCTCTCATTTCTAAATGATGGGCATAGCAAATCATCAACCAACGAAAATCCACTGTCGCTGCAACTTGGATCGGCAGTAGGCAACTCCAGATCTGAATCAGGTTTCAAATCTCTCAGTAGGAGGACCTGTGGGAGATGAGAATCTAGAGTTAAGGTCGCCCAAGGAGGGGAAACCTTCAACCAAAACCGCGTAAACAGATCAAGCACTAAGAAGATCTGAGAGCTTGATTAGGGATGCAAATATCACCATAAGCAGGGGATTTCCGGCAAGGAGAGTACAGCAAAAGTAAAGAAGAAAAAGAGGGAAAAGAGAGAGAACACTCTCGGCAGCCATGGTTTCACCCAAACCATCATTCAAATCCAATTCTCAAAATCTACTCTGCATCTAAATCCAAATATAAAAATAAAATCTCACTCAAATAAGAATAAAATTTGACTACCAAACTAAGTTCTAACTCTAAAAAAGAAAGAAATAGAGAAATAAACGAAATTCAAAAGTAGCCCTATATCCGACGTGCAACTGCATCAGAAAGAGTGATACCATGGAAAGTAGAACTGGTTCTACAAGTACATTCGGCACTCTTCAAGCCACAATGCTAGAAATGGCTTCTAGAAAATACAGTAATTGGAAAAGCGGATAACAGAAAACTTTGTCAAGAATAACATTTCTTTTAATGTTATTCAAACTAAGCATTTTATTACAATGATAAGATTGCATGTGAGTATGGGTCAGGTTTTGTTGTACCCAATTATTCGACTCCCCGTACCCGTTTGATTCTTGAAGCGAAGGCAAAGATCTTGTAGTATGTTAGCAACATAAAGTCTGAGGTAAAACAGGTTGTTCTATTATGTATGATTCTTGATCTGATTTAAAGAAGAGGTCTTGGGTTAATGTGATAGCTTACTCTCTTGGTGGTGATAGCATACTTGCTGCTGTGTCTCTGCTGGGACTGCTGTGTGTTTGATACTTTGATCACAGTGAAAGGGAGTGTTGTTTCATCCATTCGACTCCTTATGGTGGGAAGCCCAGGAGGATCTGATACAAGTGTTTTCTTCTTCTTCAAGCTTATCTACAAGACTATTGCTGCCTTACTGCTACAGGTATTTACTCTTTTCTTGTATCAATTTTGTCCAGGCAATAGGTTCCCTATAAAGGAATTTCGATCTCTGTCTAGGCCCAACCAACAGTCACCTTTGGCTGATATTTGGATTAGTGGTTCCCCTCATTAAAAGAGGAACTCGATCCAGTTTTGGTCCCCATCTGAGCTGTGGTTATCAAGTTATCAGAAATCTCTGTGTCCTGCAGTGACTTTACCATGACAGAATTTGGTTCAATTGTTTGGACAATCCTATTCTGTTTTCTGTTGTGTCTAATATTCATTCGGGTCTGTTAGCATCCTAATACTACTGCTGAATCATTCTTACTTGATGATTACTGATCTGTTCCAAGTCTTATTGGGTGTTGAGATTGATAGCTGCTGATTACTATATTTTCTGTTGGTCTGATTTAATTAGTTCAATATTGGCTGGTTCTGGTTGTTCTTTGTTTAAAAGTTCCTGCAGTTGAGACTTGGTTATACTCCCTATCCTAAGTCTACATTAAGTGGTATCAAAGCATGGCAGAGGACAACTCTACTACTGAGTTGAATAACTCCATGGCTTCCCTAATGAGATGGTGAGACAACTGCATCAAGAAATGGTGCTAATGACTGAAGTATTTAGAATGCTGTGACATGTTGGTGCCCTAGAATCATTAATAGCACCTGTAACACCTCTCGGTGAAGTGAAGATAACTCTATTCAAACCAAAAGAACTTGAAGTTAAAGTTCACATTGAAGAGATAGTCATTGAAGCTTCAAACACAGAAGGTCAAGAGATAGAAGATTTCACTGAAGAATTCTACTTTGAAGAGAGCATAGTCGACAAGATTGAGGCCGTGGAAGATGAGATAGTGATTGAAAGAACTCCACAATAAGTCTTTGAGATTCATGATGAGAAGGAAGAGTTTGTTCCAATCCTTGATGAGAAGGTTACAAACATTGACGACTCTATGCACATGACATTCACAGTTGGTATTAATTCAAAGGTTGAGCATATAGAGTTTGTTATGCCATCATGGTTCTTTGAAAAGA
The DNA here is from genome assembly GCF_013358625.1 of Macadamia integrifolia. Lineage (NCBI taxonomy): Eukaryota > Viridiplantae > Streptophyta > Magnoliopsida > Proteales > Proteaceae > Macadamia > Macadamia integrifolia. Next base: position 25,400,920 of record NC_056557.1, on the reverse strand, counting down.
GAGTTCCACGCCTTGAAGACTACCTTCCAAAAGTCTACAACCAACTTGAATTCTGTTTGGGAATGGTTACGGCTGCTATTCACATGTTGTTCCCACCTCATCACTGCAAAATTCGAGGATGAATTTTTTCAAGATGGGGAGAGTTGATGCAGATTAATAACCAAAATAAGCTTGTTTTATTAAGAATAAGCCTAGGGTTGGGTTGTATATGTGTTGGGCCTTCAGTCCATGTGGTTTGGAGTGTATTGGGTCTAAAATAGGGGCTCTAAGATTGAGTACGAGATTACTAGTTAGTTTCATTTTTTCATTGGTTTCCTTTTTAGTTGGATTTTGATGGGATTAATTAATTTCTAATTTTAGTACCTAGTTAGTTTCCTAGTTAGTTTTTAAGTTCTTATTTCCTAGTTTCTATTTTTAATTTTAGTAATCAGAGAACTTGCTTTTATTTAGTTTCCTATTTCAATTTTGGAAACTAAAGTGAATTTATATTATTTGTAAACCCCCATCATTATAATAAATAGAGAGGGCTCCCCTTAAGCCCAATGATTGATGAATGAAAAATAAAAAGCATGCTGCCATGACTCTCCTGAGACTGCTGTGGTTGATCACAGTGGAAGGGAGTGGTGTTTGATCCATTCAACTCCTTGCGGTGGGAAGCCCAGGAGGATCTGATACAAGTGTTTTCTTCTTCTTCAAGGTTATCTACAAGACTATTGCTGCCTTACTGCTACAGGTAATCTACAAGACTCTATTGTTGCCTTACTGCTACAGGTATTTACTCTTTTCTTGTATCAATTCTGTCCAGGCGATAGGCTTCCTGTGAAGGAATTTCGATCTCTGTCCAGGCCCAACCGACAGTCACTTTTGGCTGATATTTGGACTAGAGGTTCCCCTCATTAAAAGAAGAACTCGATCCAGTTTTGGTCCCCATCTGAGCTGTGGTTATCAAGTTATCAGAAATTTCTCCTTTTTTGTCCTGTAGTGAATTTACCAGGACAGAATCTGATTCGATTGTTTGGACAGTCCTATTTTTCTGTTGTGTCTAATATTGATTTGGTTCTATTAGCATCCTAATACTACTGCCAAATCATTCTTACTTGATCATTACTAATCTGTTCCAAGTCTTATTGGGTGTTGAGATCCATAGCTTCTGATTACTATATTTTCTGTTGGTCTGATTTAATTAGTTCTATATTGGCTGGTTAATATAGACTTAGGATAGGGAGCTTAATCTGAGTCTACATTAAGCTTAATGTAGGCATAGGATAGGGAGTCTAACCAAGTCTCAACTGCAGGAACTTTTAAACAAAGAACAACCAATAACAAGAACAAAAATCAGATCTGGAAACCAACCTTCGATCTCAGAAATTCAGAAATCTGTAACTGAATGATAATCAGGAAGTAAGGGCTTAAATCACCAACTTAAAGAGATTAAATTAATGAGGAACAAGGCCAGCAAACACTAAGCAATTTTCGGGACAAATCAAAAAATTCTGGACAGAAACTGAACTAATTAGAAACGGACAGAATAGGGAAAATTATCATAGCAATAAAACCCCAGGTCTGATTGACCCCACATTAGGATCGAACCACCCTCCTACTAATACTAACACTCGACCAGAATACGAGAGCCATCAGGTGGCTGGTTGGTCTGATCAGTGAAGGGTTGGTGTACAAAAAATTCTGGAAAATCTCAGATCAGAATTAAGAGAAGAACAGAATAATTACCTGGATGGTTGAAGAGCAATAGAATAAAGACAACAGTAGATAGAAGGAACCTCTTCGGCTTCCCATCGCAAAGATTCAATTGGATCAAACACCAATTCCATCAGCCTTGATCAAACACAAGACAACTCTTCATGAAGAAGACAATAGCAATAGCCATTAATTTTTTTATCAAAATCATCTCAGCTTTAGGAGCCCTATTTTCTTTATTTATAATGTTGATGGGGGAGGGATTTACAAAATAGAAGGTTCCTAAAAAAGGAAACCAAATATTCTCCTAATACAATAGTTACTAAAAACTGAAATTAGAAACTAGTTGAAAAAGGAAACTAACTACTAATGACTTGACTCAATTAATAACTTGACTCCTAAGAAAACAAATATAACTCAAATCAAACCCAATTTAAAAAGAAACTAATGAAAATGGAAACTAACTACTAATCCCGTATGCATCCTTAGAGCCCCCCTTTTAGACCCATAAAAGTGGTCTATTACACTTGAAACACATGGGATCAAAGGCCCAACATATATGGAACCCAACCCTAGGCTTATTCCTAATAAAACAAGCCTTTTTTGGTGATTAATCTGCATCAATAACTGCATCATATCTTTCTGAAGAAATGTTTGTTGTCATTGAAGACCTTGAACCACAACATTTTGTGTTATTAGTTTCAAATAATGCCTGTAATTATAACTCATGTGATAATATGTCGAAGGGAAAATGGCATCATATACATAGAACAAATTGTGTTGCACAACGGATTAATTTGCTTCTGAAAGATATCCACAACCATGTTAAATGGGTGAGAGAAATTATAGAGATGGGGAAGCTTGTGGTGGATAATATGCCGCACACTGCTATTTTGTTTTTGATGAGGCAATTCACCAAATGGTAAAAGAGCTTAAGCAGCCTTGTAAGACAAGATTTGGCACTAGTTTCTTGATGCTCCAATCCCTCATTGCAGTTGAGCATTAGTAAAGGTTTTTAGTTGTATCATCTGCATAGAAAAGTTTTCACTTTAATAGGGCTGCAATGCCAGTAAGATTTGTTTAGATCATTCAAACTGATACATTTCGCGAGGGAGCAAGGGTGGTTATTGCATTCATGGAGCCACTTATTTGGATTCTTCACATTGTTGATTCAAAAGGTTCGACTGCAGGTTATTTATTTGAAGCAACAGAAAGGGCAAAAGAGAAACATAAAGGAAAATTTTTGCGAGGGATAGAACCAAGTATTTAATCATTATGGACTTCTTTAATATTAGGTTGCAGAGTAACATTGTTCATCAGGTTCATCTGTTTGCTGCCATTTTAAACCTTGCTTTAATGTATGCTGATAAACTTAATATAAAGTCAAAAAAGCTTATGGCAACACAAGATTCTGTTATAGTGAAAAAGCTTCCTCCAGAAGAAAATGATCAATTGATTGAAGAAATGGTTGAATATCGAATGAAGAGCACAAGTGATGCCGTGCTGGGCTGTTAATCTAGTTGCTGGACAGTCCCACATGTGGACCCATATATGGACTATTCTTAAGCCCAAATCCTATCAATCAAGCATCAGGTTTTTCAGCTATACTTGGGCCTATTCAATGTTGTTATTAAAGCCTATTGGACCAGCCCAGTTCCTGTCCAGGATGGCCATCGAACAGTATGTTTAAAGGAGAGATTCTGTTAGATCTTGTAGGCCTCATTCTGACCATGTCATGGAGGAATTTTCAGGGTGGCTTGTTGACTTGCACGAGGAGGAATTAGTAGAGGAATTTCCAGATTCTTTGGGATCCAGCTGGTAGTTTTATGGATACAAAATTAGAAGAACTTTGAAGTCTTTTACAGCTATCGCATGGGTCCCACCTGGACAGCTGGCTTGGAAGAGTGATTGATGAAATATTTCAGCTTATTTAGTTTCTATTTTCTATTTTTAGGTTTAGAAAGTAGGATTTCTTTTATTGTAATAGCAGTCTAGGAATCTTCCAAAAAAATAGCAGTCTAGGAGTTTCTATTTGTGTGGGTTTCTCTTTCTTTACTTTCTATTTTGTAAAGGGGAGGGAGTCTAAAATCATTGTTAGCAAGTACTGTTCTGTCAAGCCTTCCCATGAATGGGGAGTTTTGTTTGTATTGATTTACTTTATAAATACAAGGGGGACTATCCCCATACGATTTGGAAGAAAAGAAAGAAGCTTTATGCTTGGCTGATTTATTCAGTTTGCTGAGAGAGTTATGTTGAAAAAACCATGGGTGAGAGACCCCTTCCTTAGTCCCTTTATCCTTCTACCCCTTTTCCCTTCTTGATGCAGATTAATTACCAAAATAGGCTTGTTTTATTAGGAATAAGCTTGGGGTTGGGTTCCATACATGTTGGGCCTTTAATCCCATGTGTTTTGAGTGTAATAGACCACTTTTATGGGTCTAAAAGGGGGGGTCTAAGATTGAGTACGGGATTACTAGTTAATTTCCATTTTCATTAGTTTCCTTTTTAATTGGGCTTGATTTGAGTTATATTTGTTTCCTTAGGAGTCAAGTTATTAATTGAATCAAGTCATTAGTAGTTAGTTTCCTTTTTCAACTTGTTTCTAATTTCAGTTAGTTTCTAATTTCAGTTTTTAGTAACTATTGTATTAGGAGAATATTTGGTTTCCTTTTTGAGGAACCTTCTATTTTGTAATTCCCTACCCCATTAACATTATAAATAAAAAAGAGGAGGCTCCTAAAATCCTAGATGATTTTGAAAAACAAATTAATGGCTGTTGCTATTGTCTTCGTCATGAAGATTTGTCTTGTGTTTGATCAAGGCTGAAGGAATTGGTGTTTGATCCAATTGACTCTTTGCGGTGTGAAGCCCAAGAGGTTCCTTTCAAGTGTTTTATTCTTCTCTTTTCAAGCTTTATTATCAAGGTTCTACTGCTGCCAAACAAATCAGCCCCTGGTTTGATCCTATCTAACTACTACTGGTCTGACTTACTTGCTACTGGTTTTCTGAGATCGTTATATATTGTTACTCATTTTCTGTTGGTCTGATTATAGTGGTTTGTGGGGTGTAATCTGGTCGTTCTCTAGTCTAAAAGTTCCTGCAGTTTTGGGACTGGTTTGGTTGTCAAATCCATTCCTACATTACTTCTCCAATCGATCCCCTTCCTCTGAGTTTAATTTCTGATTAACTGAGGCCAACCAAGCGCACTGTATGGACTTCGAATCTTCATCGATACTCCCACCAAGGGACCTTAAGTTGCTGCTGATTGTTGCTGCTGTTAAGAGGAAAAATCCATACCTGCAATACTGGATTTGAAGGGTTTTTTGATGAAACCTTGAAGAGCATCGATCTCCCTATCCAGCCATCACAACCTGCCCAGCTTTTGAGGGTAGCATTCAGTCTTAGGGAGCCCCACTCGACCAGAATTTTGGCCTGTTCTGAGGCCTAATGAGTATGTTCTCTGAAATCTCCTATTTCAGCCCTAAATCAAAAATCAATAGAAGTCCAGATTCAGCCATCAGTTTGGTCCGAGCTTTTTGTGGTTTGATTCCATCTAGTTGTCTGTTCTCATCCTTATTTCTCTGGTATTGCTGTGGTTCTTGAAAGAAAGTTATTTTCTGGTTTTCCGAACCCTAATATTGTTTTGAATGATGTAAGGTGGTTTACACTAGAGAAACAACCCCAATAGGCTTTACAATCCCAACCAATAATCAGATCCGGTTTTCAGACCTCAGAACCAAAGAAAGCTTCACAGAGATGTATTACGACTGAAACAGAAGTCACAAAATAAAAGGGGTTGAGAACTTCCACACCTGATCAATAGTAGACCTAGATTAGGTCAAATTAACCCTCCAATAAATCCTGCGGATGGACAGTAGGAAGGTTACAACACAAAGGCAGAAACCCTGTCTGAAAGTAGGGTTTAAGAGCTCAGATGAGAGAAATTCTGCGGCAACAAGGCCTCCAAAGGCCTTGTACTCTTGGTCAAGTGCCTCTCATTTAGGGGATAAAACAAACCCTCAAAAAGGGCCTTCAGATCTGATCCCAGAATTGGAAGATGTGAGGATTAATGTAGAACTAATTCACAGCTAGATGACTAGGAATTAACACCAGAACAGGATCACAGGTGCTGCCGGTTGATATATTGAACAAAAGAGATGCCGTAGGTCTTGGACCTGTCTTCTCAGATCTTGCAATGGCAGCAGATGTTGGGACTTGATTGATACCAAGGAAATTAAAATAGAGAGAAAGAAATAAACATAAAATAGAGAAAAGAGAAGGGGGATAGGTTGGGTCGAGTATCTCACTCTTCCCTAGGGCATCTCACCCAAGCTGTCTCTCATAGCACTGCATCTCACAGTTTTCCAGCAAAAAAGCCTTCTTTTTTTTCCATTCAATTGTGGCCTGTAGATCAGCCTTCTTCCTTTATTTGTAAACTTTAATTGATTTACAAAATTGGATCCTTCCTTGCATGGAAAGGAAAGGAATCCCCTTACAACTAGATATTATCCTATTTGAAAACTAATTACAAATCAAATCAAATCCCTCCCCTTTACAAAGACAAAAACCCAACAAATTAGAATTCCTACTCAAGGTTATTAAGGTGGTGAGGCAACCGAGGCGTTTGAGGGTCTTTCGGAGCACTTTGGCAATAGGGTGGGCATAAAGCGTCGCCTTATTGAATAAAGCGTTCTTGTGTTATATTTTTTATACATCCAAAATATCTTTAGAGGAACTATTTACAACAAGATGAAAAAATGTTTACAACTAACAGACTTCATATAGCAAACCAAGTTAGTGAGCTTAATTGAGACAAATTGCATCAGCAACCTTGTTGGACAACATATTAGCATCTCCAAACATGATGTACAGATGGAAGCCATAATAAATAATCGAACTTTGTTCTATAGGAAAGCAAATTATTGGAAAAAAAGAAAAAAAGAAAAAAAGAAAGGAATATGTAAAATGCTAAAGGTCATACAATCATATGAACATTCATAGTAGTCATACACACATGGAAGGAGGAAAAAATAAAGGGGACAACAGTACAACACATTTTTCCCATCCAACAAAAAAAAAAAAAAAGGAGAGCTGCAGGTTGCACTGTTGCAGTGAAGAAATGAAGAAGAAGAAGGGAGACTGGGAGAGGAAAAGAAAGCAGAAAAAAAAAATGAAAAAACAGAGGAAATGAAGCCAAAAAATAAAATAAATAAAAGAAAGAAGAAGAATGTAGAAGGAAATATGAAAATGGAAAATGCATCAAAGATGTTCTAAAATCTTTCAGCTTAACTCCTCCATGCGAGTTGGCCATGGGGTCCACGAATCAAGAGGGAATTTTCAAGCCTTCTCCACAATACGAGCTAGCAGTGGGACCCACATTAGTTACTGTTGATGTGGGTACTATTCATATGAACAGTAAAAAAAATATTTTTTGTTCCCGCCCTCTTCTTCTCAGGCTTTGATCTGCATCAACTCGCCCCGTCTTAAAAAAAAACTCGACCTCGAGTTTTGTATAGTTTAAGGGCAATCTTGGTGTGGTGCACATCCAGTTTCAACCCAAAACATACAAGCTGGCCATGGGGCCCATGAATCAATAGGGAATTTTCTTTAAGCCTTCTCCATATTACGAGCTAGTAGTGGGACCCACATTAGTTACTATTGATGTAGATACTGTTCACATGAACAGTAAAAAAATCTTTTTTTTTCCAGCCCTTTTTTTCTCAGGCTTTGATCTACATCAACTCGCCCCCGTCTTAAAAAAAAACTCGACCTCGAGTTTTGTATAGTTTAAGGACAATCTTGGCTTGGTGCACATCCAGTTTCAACCCAAAACAATACTCCTACAGCTCACGGGTTTTTGGAACAAAGTTTTGGAGTTATGGCTCTCACTCTTCAGAAAATTCAGGCGGCATAATGAACTCGATGTAATCAAGTTTAAAATCTGATTTTTTATTGAACATTGTATCCTCAAAAATTTTGTCTGGCATATTCTTGATCTCCTCCTCTTGAAACTCTGGTGCAACGTCGATCTCGTCAGATTCTTCTTGGTGGTTGTCTACAGTCAACTCAGTCATCTCTACTTTGAATCCCTCAACATAGACCTCTTTGGGAGGACTATTTAATTCTTGTTGTACCTCTTTCAAAATTTCTTTTGTCATGATAGGATCATTTGGAGGTGGACGGTGGAAGAGACCAAACGTGGCGTCAAACTTTTTCTCAAGAGTAGTCATGCGGTCTGATAGTTGCATCACCTCCTTAGAGAGATCGTCTATGCTAACCATGGTAGGCTCCGATACCAATTAATGTAGAACTAATTCACAGCTAGATGAGTAGGAATTAATTCCAGAACAAGATCACAGATGCTGCCGGTTGGTAGATTGAACAAAAGAGATGCCGTAGGTCTTGGACCTGTCTTCTCAGATCTTGCAATGGCAGCAGATGTTGGGACTTGATTGATACCAAGGAAATTAAAATAGAGAGAAAGAAATAAGCAAAAAATAGAGAAGGGGGAAGAGGGATAGGTTGGGTCGAGTATCTCACTCTTCCGTAGGGCATCTCACCCAAGTTGTCTCTCATAGCACTGCATCTCACAGTTTTCCAGTAAAAAAGCCTTTTTTTTTTCATTCAATCAATTAAATTCAATTCAGTCGTGGACTGTGTAGATCAGCCTTCTTCCTTTATTTATAAACTTTAACTGATTTACAAAATTGGATCCTTCCTTGCATGAAAAGGAAAGGAATCCCCTTACAACTAGATATTATCCTATATGGAAACTAATTACAAATCAAATCAAATCCATCCCTTTTACAAAGATAAAAACCCAATAAATTAGAATTCCTACTTTCTACAAATAAAAACTAAAATTATAAACTACCTAAATATTGTCTTCCTAACTATTAGAAGGAAATATGAAGATGGAAACTACATCAATCAAAGATTTCCTAAAATCTTTCAGCCTACTCCATGCGAGCTGGCCATGGGGCCCACAAATCAAGAGGAAATTTTCTTCAAGCCTTCTCCACATTTCGAGCTGGCAATGGGACCCACATTAGTTATTGTTCACGTGGGTACTGTTCAAGTGAACAGTAACTCGTGAACAATAAAAAATCTTTTTTTTCCCAGCCCTCTTCTTCTCAGGCTTTGATCTGCATCAAGGATTGGTCCCAATTAGGAAACTTTGGTGGAACTCTACAACAGCTGCAACTGACATCCAATGGGGACCAAAAGCTGGTCGAAGGGGCCTTCCAAGGTCAGGAATAAAACCTCAAAAGGGCTTTTGAATCCAGAAGACTAAGAAAACCATGGAAAATCAATTAGGGCTGAAAACCCTGACAATGGCTATAGTTGATCCTCGGCTTGGTTGTGCTTCAAACTGATCTTGTATATTAACTTCAGGCATTCCAAGTGGTTGGAGTAATGTCTCAAACACTCACAACAAAGTTTAAAAAAAGAAAAGATAATAAGGAACAGAAAAAGGAATCAATGGGGAGGTGAGAAGGGGGAGAAGAAGGGTGGTTGGGTTGGGCATCTCACCCTCATCTCAATCTCGCACATTTCAGCTATCTCAGCCATGAGTTTAACTCAATTTTTAACAACTTCAAATTGTATCCTCTTAATTAAATTGATGGGCTTTAAATAGCTTTACATTGCTTAAAAAGAAAAGGAAACTTTCTAAATTAGAAACCTTCTGAAAATTAGAAACTAACTAAACCCATGGTTCAAGAACTCGGCGTTTTTCTGAAAAGGTGAGTTGTTCACACAGGCAAGGTAGAAAAACTGCAATATTTCGAGCGAGATTTTGAGAACTCGGTCCAATAACTTGTCTCGAACCATTTCGATTCATCTCGGTCCATTTTTTAGCCAAACTATACTATTAAAGCCATGTTTCGACTCGACCTAGCTAGATTTCTCGCTGGTTTCGCCTCTTTTTTCCTCTAGCTCCCATTTTTTAGAGAAAATCAACAAAAAAAAAAACAGTGGGACATCTATTCTTTGGCTGGGATCTTCACTCTAAGTTGCATTGAAGCCAAGATATCCAAGATTGGTGGTGGCTTTTTCCCTCAAGAACACTCTAAGGTAAAAACTTCTTCCCAAATCCATTTCTTCCAAAGTAACATCATCAAATCTTGTTTCTTACCATTAATTTTTTTATGTCATGATACTAAGGGTACATTATCAAAGTACCATTTTGAGTTTGTTTTTTGCAAATCTGATGTTTCCATTTTGTTTAAAATGGCTAAAATAGGGTAAATACACAGTTTCAGGGCCTACAAAGTCCATATGCCCACTGAGGTCTACCAACGAGTCGACCACCCGAAAAATATAAGGTTTCAGCGAGATCTCGCCAGATCTTGTTTTTTTGGGATAGCGAGATGGCTGGCGAGATCGAGTTTTAAAACCTTGACTAAACCTTCCTAAACAAATACTTGTGACCAAACAAATATAAAAATAGAAACTACTAACTAATGACTTTGTCTCATAAAAGGAAACTAATCTAAGGAAACAAAATAGAAACTAACTTCTCAAACAAAACAAAGGAAACAAAACATAAAAGGAAACTAAAACCTAAGCTACTTGCTGAATCAATGGACAGCTTCAGGACTTCTAGAAAGGCTGCTGATATCTTCAATCAATTGCTTAGCTAGCTAGGCTTCTAGAGGTTCCAGTTGAAGACACAATCTGGAGAATTCCTTGTGATCGAAGGAGGAAACAGGGCCCCTTTCAACTCGATGGAGCCTGGTTTGGTCTGTCTGGTCCAACATTGGACTTGGTTCAATGGGGCTAACAGCCCCTTGCTTGTGCAAGCTTGATCTACATCACTGCGATAAGGGTATATAGCTGCTGCCTATAGTTCTATCTGTGTTGGGTATTGTTGGGAGTTCTAAGGGTTGAAATAACCTATTGTCATACATATATGAAGTCTGAAACCACAGTACATATACATATGTATATATATACTGTATGTATATATATATACTGATATCAAGTCTGAAACCAGTACCTATTTGGGTGTATTCCTATGATACAGTCTGGGGTTAGAATGTTGATTCCTAGCTCTACATTAACAATGGTGTATCTCAAGAATGTCAATGATGAGAAAAAGCCATCCAAGTAAGTGTTTTAGCTTATTTCATTATTAAATATAGCATTCTTATACTCATTTACTTGCAATCCTTGTAAGGATTTGGTGGACATTTATGGATGGTGCATTTTCTTTGATTCAAAAGGTTGCTCGTAGAATTTTGAGCAAACCTTGTAATTCTCCTTGTGAGCGGCATTGGAGTGCCTGTGATGCAGCACATCAAAGAAGAGAAATAGACTGGCCCCAGATATGTTAGAAGATTAGGTGTACATTAGGATAAACTCTTTGATGAAGGAGAAGTATGAAAGGCACCAGCTTCAGGATACCAAGCCCATTGATGATTGATTTGGTACTGCTTGGTGACCTGACCAAAGAAGACACTGAGCTGGAGATGGACAGACTTGAAGATATGTTGACGATGAACCTGATCCACTAAACACTAGAGTTAATGGGATGGATCCTATGGGATCTACTTTGGATCTTTTGATGTAGTCTTGAATCTTGAATCTTGATTTTTGAACTTCTTTTCTTTTATGAAATTAAATTTTGGAACATATGACCTTAGTCTAAGTTTGGTTTCACCTGGCTTTCAAACTAAACATGTATAAAAAAAGGGGAGGGGGGGGGGGGGGGGGGGGGAGTACCCAGTGCACAACGCTCCCGCCATTGCGGGGTCTAGGGAGCATACTTGTCAAGGTGACAAGTCGACCTAAGGTGGTGGAGGGGTGCCTAAGCACTTAGGCAACAAGGCACCCAACTAGGCTTTGCCTAGGCAACCAAGGCACCCAAGTGTTTTTTTTTATTTCTCCTCTTTTGTAGCATTATTTAGTATGCTACATATACCTTATATCATACGAAATCAATATTAAACCACAGCAACTCATCAAAAATCAATATTAAGCCACATCAAGTCATCAAAAATCAACATTAAGTCACATTAAGTCATCAAAAATCAACATCTAGAGAAATGTTAATTCTCTAATAGGTTGACAAGTCAAATGATTTTATTTTTAAATGAGACTTTTTGTATTAGGGAGAGCACAAAACCAGCTTTCCAAGTTCCAACAAGTCTAAGCTTACTTAAATCTAAGTTGTAATGACAATGTTATGTTCTGGTTGAACTTATTTAAAGTGTTACTTTTAAAATCGCCTTATTAAAAATAATTTTATAGACATCAAAAGAAAATTATTTTACCACACTTGTGGTTTTTAGCAATGTTTTACAATGATAAGATTTATGAAATTTCAGAATTGAGAAAAACCCAAAGCATTTGAAAGTTGAAAATCCCCCCTACAACAAAAAAAAATTAATTTTTTGGTCTTAGACTGTGTGGTCTACTTTTTATCTTTTTGGAATTAAACTATTTTTGTTGGATTCAAATAGGGGGATATTTCTTATTTATGAATAATATCTTAAGTATAAAAACATTTCCTTAAATGATATTTGATATAAATAAGTGTTGTGCCTTACACTATTGCGACAGTGATGCAGATCCATATTCCAAGCACTGAAATCGGATCGCTTAGGGCCCACAAGAATGATAAAATATCTCAATTTAAAGGTTAAGGGGCAATTTTGCAAATTCAGGAACACTCAAGCACTTAAAAGAATATAAAATAACTAATAGAGTCAAATTGGAATATAAAAGTAGAAGAGGAGAAGTAATTTGTAATTGCTAAAGGGAATATAAAATAGCTAATAGAGTCAAATTGGAATATAAAAGTAGAAGAAGAGAAGTAATTTGTAATTGCTAAAGGGGGAGGAATAATATAACACAATTTTAGGACAGGGGGACTTTCTTGTAAATATAAGTAATTGTCCTTACTTGTAAATTTAAACAATCACCTTCTTCAACCTTTAGCACTCATGCTAAACTCAGAACCAGCGGAAAGGAGAAAACTTCAGATTGCTAGAACCTGTTCAACTCTTATCGGATGGGTCAGAAACTCCAGGCAAGGGCTGGAAACCCTTTGGCCTCTTCATTCCAGCAGATGGGTACCTCAACAGCAAGCAACGAGAGACAAATATCCCTGCAACTCAGATCTGGCGATGGTATTGTTCCAGATCTGGTCGGAGAGTAATAGTTCACAACTCAGAAGTGTTTTCGACTTCAGATTCAGATATCTAAGTCGCCTTAGGGCTGGCTACTACACCTCCAAGTTTCGAACCAATAGCTTAGGGTATGAAGGAGATCGACCCACCTGTGTGGTGCTGCTAATGTCGCCCAGATCAGAGTATATCAGAGTATAAACAGAAAGAACTAAGAAGGATTAGGAAGAAGAGAAGATCAGAGAAGAGAACAAAGAAGAAGAAAAGTTCATGGATGGGAAGGGGGAGATGCAAGCTTCATGGCAGCCAAGGCATTCATTCCAACTTTCAATTCTTCAAAAATAACTTCAAATCTGTCCACAATGGACTAAACAGTTGTTTATAAAGACACCAAAAGAACCTACCTTCCTAATCTGAAACAAAATTAAACTTGCATCTAAATCTAAAAGAAATAAAAATCTCACTCAATTAAGAATACCACCAAACTAGTTCTAGCCCTAAAAAGGAAAGTAAATAAAAGATATTTCTAAATCCATTGCCCAACTGCATCAGACAGTCAACAAGACCCCAACTAAACCACCTAGACACCTAGGCAACACTTAACAACTATGCTAGGGAGGGTCGTGCATTCAGCTGGTCATTTCTCAGATTTGATTAGTAAGGATAAGGTTAAATAATATGATCGCCCACAGCATGCCCTCACCCAAAAATTAGAATAGCATGCTCTCAAATAATTCCCCAATTAATGTGTATATTGTTGTTTTTTCAGTCCCATGCTTGAAAAATCTAAACATTTAAAATGCGCACCATCCGTTCTCGTTTTTTTTTCATTGTCAAAATTTTTACCTTTTTTCTTACCGTCCTATTTACTTTTTTAGCCACTTTAAACATGTCATCCCAAACAAAATTCTTTTTCTTTTTCCATTCCCATTTTAACTAACTATGGGCCAAATACATGATTGGGATTCTCTGTAATTTTAATTATCTGTTTTCTATTGGAGTTTTAAATATAGTTAGCTATGTAGGAGATAGTTTCCCTATTTCAAAGTTTCTTAGTTGGCCTTGCCTATGTGGCCTGTGCTTGAGTCATTAATTTCCTTGTTGAGAGAGTTAGTTTCTATTTGTAGGAGTCTTTTCTTTCAATATATGGTTGTAAACTTGCTACAAATTGAATTTGTGTAGAGCTTGCCTATGTGGCCTGTGCTTGAGTCATTAATTTCCTTGTTGAGAGAGTTAGTTTCTATTTGTAGGAGTCTTTTCTTTCAATATATGGTTGTAAACTTGCTACAAATTGAATTTGTGTAGAGCTTGCTTGTGTGGCCTGTGTGGCATGTGCTTGTGCGCCTCTATTTCATCTCACCCTTTTCCCCCGCAAGCATGGTTTAAAGTATCGGTACGTATCAACCGATATGTATCTGTATCGGCCATTACCGATACGATACATGGAATTTTTAAAATTCTTTCGTATGGATACGTATCCTACGATACAGAGCAATACACCACTGAAACGATAATATACACACCGATACGTACCGATACTCGATGGAAAATATAAAATCAAGGTGAAATGTACGTTTCGGTATGTATTGGTATGTATCGACTGATATGTACCGATACGAAGCGCTACAGTCATATAATGGCCAAGATGTGTCATTTTAAAAAAAAACACGATTTTTTGAGGGGTTTTTTGTTCCAAAGTTGCTGCCAACCATTTTTCTCTCTAACTAAAGTGGAAATCAAGGTTTGGAACAAGGATTTTGCATTTATCGGACAACTACAAACCTTGGATTCTTAGTGTGATACTCTCAATTTAGTATTTATGCATAATACATGTTATATATAGCGTTTTTTAACTTCTTTTTTCCTATCCATTTATGTGCGTATCTTTGGCGTATCTCCAATATGTATCTTAATTTTGGCCAACCGATACAGCGACTGATACCGATACTTTAATCCTTGCCCGCAAGATCCTGATGTAGATCCATACTATAGGCTAGGCTATCGCAAGAAGCCCAGCCCAAGAAGTCTCTATCGCTCCACTTAATTAATTGGCCTAGCTCAATAAATATGGGCCCCATGGGCCCATCAATTCTTAGGTAATTGTGTTTTTTTTAATTTCAATAAAGGCTTATTGGGCCCATCGGTTGTAAGATCCATTAGGGGCTATTAGTTTAAGTGGTCTACTCCATGTTTGAGTTAGAAGGTCTAGTCCTAGTTCTAATTTCAATTCCTAGTTGTAGTAGGAGTGTCTAGTCCTCTTTGAAAACTAGCTCATAGTCTTAGTATGATTGTAAATTTCCCCTCTATAAATTGAGAGGCATATGTACCATTAACTATCAAATTTGAATAAAGAAGTTTGCAACTAATTTGCTTAGAGCAGCTGAGATAGTTGTGGGTGAGAAGCCCAAGCTGACATAGTCATTTCCTCTCCCACTTCCCTTGTTTCTTCTTCATTTTAGTCATTCAATTTCCTTGTTCTTTCTTTAATTTCTGCATTCAAGTTTTGTTAGTGCTACTATTATTGTGATACTGTCCAAGAGAACATCAATTCTGTCCAGTCCTTTTTGTCCTCAATCGATCAGCCAAGAAGCCAGAATTGAAGCTCAATCGATCTCCAGAAGTTCCTCAACTTGAAGTCACATTTGTCCAGCATTATAGGGGCCTGCTCTAGTCCATCAGTGGACCACTCGATCCACACTTGAAGTCCAGTTGAGGTCAGCTGCTGCTGTTCTTGAAGATCTTCTACTTTCTCTCTCCAAAGACCTGAAATCAATAAACTCCAGATCTCATACACCAGCCAACAGAAGTTCACCATCTTTGGGGGTTTGGCTCTTCCCCATAAGACTTACAATCGGCCCTGGTTTCAGCCCCATCTGAACAGCCTCCTTCCAGCTGCAGTCTTCTCTCTCTCCTAGGGTTTGATTATTGATTGTCTTTTGAGGCTTGTTTCTTTGTGGGTTACTTTACTCTAGTGAGGGTTATTTAAGACTGGGGGTGAGAAGCCCAGGCTGGGATAGCCATTTCCTCTCCCACTTCCCTTGTTTCTTCTTTACTTTAGTCATTCAATTTCCTTGTTCTTTCTTTAATTTCTGCATTCAAGTTCTGTTAGTGCTACTATTATTGTGATACTGTCCAAGAGAACATCAATTCTGTCCAGTCCTTTTTGTCCTCAATCGATCGGCCAAGAAGCCAGAATTGAAGCTCAATCGATCTCCAGAAGTTCCTCAACTTGAAGTCACATCTGTCCAGCATTATAGAGGCCTGCTCTACTCCATCAGTGGACCACTCGATCCACACTTGAAGTCCAGTTGAGGTCAGCTGCTGCTGTTCTTGAAGATCTTCTACTTCCTCTCTCTAAAGACCTGAAACCAATAAACTCCGGATCTCATACACCAGCCGACAGAAGTTCACCATCATTGGGGGTTTTGCTTTGCCCCATAAGACCTACAATCGACCCTGGTTTCAGCCCCATCTGAACAGCCTCCCTCCAGCCGCAGGTATCCCTTAGAAACCCTAGCCACAGGCTTCTCTCTCTCCTAGGGTTTGATTATTGATTGTCTTTTGGGGCTTGTTTCTTTGTGGGCTACTTTACTCTTGTGAGGGTTATTTAAGACTGTTGCTTACTTTGTTCTAAGGTCTCTTTTAAGTTATATTGTTTAGGGTTATACTTATGGGGGTTAGCTTTCTTGTAATCTACTCCTATATTAAGTGGTATCAGAGCTATAGCTGAAGAAAGACCTCAACAAATCACTCTGGAAGATGTGTGGAAAGCCCTCCAAGCCTTGACTACAAGGTTGGACAGATGTGACCAACAAATAGCTGAACTAAGGGAGTTATTGCTGCTTACTCCAATACTCAAAGTAAAGCTGCCCAAACTATTGTTCAGCCTACTGTCAACAACACTTATAATGTACCTAGAAGGGTCACTATGCAAGCTTGAAGGAATATACCAGTTTGTGATGAAGAGTATGATGACTATGACAATCACCAATTTTGCCAGGATGATAAACACAAGGTGAAGTTGGAACTGAAAGAGTATGACGGAAGGCAAGATCCCCTCTACTTCCAAGACTAGGTAAACTCCTTTGATTATTATTTTCGTTGATACGGTCTGCCTAAGGAAAGGAAGGTCCAATTAGCTATCACAAAGCTAACCGGTGGGGCTAAGGATTGGTGGAATGCTGAAGAAGACAAGCTCATGTGCAGGCGCCAGATGCCTCGCAACTAGGAAGACTTGAAGTTCATCCTCAATGATAGGTTCTTACCACCAACCTACCGACATCAACTCTACGACATGTTAAATACCATCAGGCAAGGTACTATGACTATAGAACAATTTACTAATCGATTCAATGAATTGCTTTCACGAACAGGTGCCTATAAGGAAGATGAAGAACTACTCATCCTGTTTCAAATTGGGATTAAGGCATGACATTCGTGACAAACTTGGTGTGATCGAAATACCCTCCATGAATACTTGTATTGACAAAGCACTAGAGGCAGAGGATCTGATCAAATCATCCACCAGGAGGTATAACTAGCCAACGGACAACAAAAGGCAATTCGCACCAACCAAACCCAGTGGATTCCCTACCCGAGCTCCACAAGATACACAGGATAAGGGTAAGGCTCCAATGGGGGGAAGGGAGAACGGAGCTGTGACGTGCTACATCTGTGGGATAACTGGTCATATAGCAAAATTCTGCTCCAAACGTGGACAATCCAACTCCATCATCAATGCCATCGAGTCCAACCCTGATTTACAAATTCATGAACCTCAAGATGATCATTGGACTATTAATGTTGCAATTGAAGGAATGGAAGATGAATTTGAGGATGAGTATGCACTAGAGGATGAAAAGCCTTATGCCTATGTCAATGTGGTTGCAAGAATCCTAGTGGCTGAAACTAAAGGTGAAAACTGGAGGAGGAATAATATTTTCTACACTTTAATGTCTAGTGGACCTCATAAAGCTCAAGTGATTGGGACAGCGGGAGTTGTGTGAACGTCGTATCTCAGGCTTTCATGGTTAAAGGAAAGTTTAAGACTGAACCTCATCCACAACCACACAAAGTATCACTACTAGACAACAACACCATAGCTGTAATTCAAAGTTGTTCTGTGCCATTGAAGGTCTCAGATTATGAAGAAAATGTATGGTGTGATGTCATCCCCATGGTCCTCACTGATGTTCTACTTGGAAGGCCTTGGCTCTATGACAACAATATTCAAGTTGGAGGTACTAAAAACCAATGCTTCTTCGATCACAAAGGCAAGCCATTCATTCTAAATCCACTCAACATACCACAAGTAAAGGACAAGTCGCCCAAGTAAGAAGACAGCATGTCTTAAAGAATGTTGCAAAAACCTCTTCCAAAACAACCACTAAACAAAAGAAGCAACCATTCAAAGACAATTTCAGCAAGAAGGCCACGTTGGACAACAAGCTATATGTGTTGCCCTATAGAGAGTTCTTAACTACTACTGAAAAAACCGGGATGATCTTAGTCCTTGTTACTAAAGCAGCTGAACCGGTGAAAGAGGTAACACATCCACCACAAATCAAAGAGTTACTTGCTGATTTTTCAGATTTGGTGCTTGACGAATTGCCAGATGAACTACCACCTATGAGGGACATCCAACATACCATTGACCTTGTGCCCGGGTCAATACTTCCAAACCTGCCAACTTATCGTCTCAACCCCACAGAGCATGCCGAGCTCAAGAGATAGGTGGATGATCTACTAAGAAAGGATTTCCTAGTAGAAAACATGAGTCTGTGTGCAGTACCAGCCCTATTGACGCCAAAGAAAGACAGATCTTGGCGTATGTGCATTCACAGTTGTGCTATCAATAAGATTATGGTAAAATACAGATTTCCTATTCTTCGTTTGGATGATATGCTTGACATGTTGACAGGAGCCTCTATATTTTCAAAGATTGATCTACGTAGTGGCTACCATCAAATTCGAATTCATCCAAGGGATGAATGGAAAACAGCCTTTAAAACCAAAGATGGGCTATATGAATAGAAAGTAATGCCTTTTGGTTTCACCAATGCACCTAGCACTTTCATGAGGGTGATGACCTTCATCGGCAAGTTTCTTGTAGTATACTTCGATGACACATTGATCTACAGTAGTGCACAAGATGAACAACTAGAGCATCTGAGGCATGTCATGAGGGTACTATGAGAAGAGAAGCTCTACATCAACTTAAAGAAGTGTTCTTTCATGTTGCCCAAGGTTATCTTCGTTGGCTTTATTGTGTCTACACAAGGTATTCAAGCTAATCCGAAAAAGATAAAAAGTTTGGTAGATTGGCCTAATCCAAAGATCTTGATAGAAGTTCGAAGTTTTCATGGTCTTGCCTCATTCTATCGACGGTTCATACGGAATTTCAACGCTATTGTAGCCCCTATCACAGAGTGCACAAAGGGGGGAAAAGTTCCATTTCAATGGACTCCGGCAACCACTAAACCATTCAACTTGATCAAACAAGAGATGAAAGAAGCACCAGTGCTTAGACTACCCAACTTTGATCTCATGTTTGAAGTGGCTACTGATGCATCCCATGTTGGGATAGGAGTGCTTATGCAAGAGGGTCATCCCATAACCTTCTACAGTGAAAAGTTGAATGATGCTAAAAGAAGGTATTCTACTTATGACCTAGAACTCTATGTCGTTGTTCAAATTCTCAAACATTAGAGACACTATTTAATCGGTAAAGAGTTCGTCATTTATTCGGATCATGAAGCACTCAAACACTTGCATTCACAAAAGACCATTAGTGAACGGCACACTAAGTGGATCTCATACTTGCAAGGATTTTTATTTACTCTCAAGTATAAGGCTGGGAAAAGAGAATCAAGTAGTTGATGCACTTAGTCAAAACGTGCTAATGATGAATACCTTCACAATGCAAAGCTCAGGAGTGGACCACATCAAAAAGGAGTATGTTAATGATGTTGATTTTCAAAAGTGTTCAGCAAATTACAAGACAGAGGCCGAGATGATAAATTTTTCATAAATGATGGATATCTCTTCAAAGGCACTCGTCTTTGTCTTCCAAACACCTCTTTGAGATATCACTTGATTCGAGAGCTACATGGAGGAGGAATGGCTGGACACTTTGGCAGGAACAAAACTTACTCTATGATGGTAGATCTATACTATTGGCCCCAGCTACTGAAGGATGTTCAGCATGTAATACAAACGTGTTGTACTTGTCAACTTGCTAAAGGAGAAAAGAAGAATGAGGGTTTATACACACCGCTGCCCATTCCACAGCCACCTTAGCTAGATATAAGTATGGACTTTGTCCTAAGCTTACCACCTACACGAGAAAGGTATGATTCCATATTTGTGGTAGTCGATCAATTCTCCACGATGGCACACTTTATCCCGTGGAGGAAAACTCTTGATGCAAGTCACTTAGCCAAGTTTTTCTTTAAAGAGGGTGTGTGCATACATGGTTTGCCACAGTCAATTGTTTCATATAGGGATGTTAAGTTCATGAGCTACTTCTGGAAGGCCCTATGGCTGAAAACAAACATTAAACTTAAGTTTTCCACGGCATTCCATCCTCAAACAGACAGAAAGGCAGACAGAAGTGGTGAATAGAAGCCTTGGCAACTTACTCCGTTGCCTAGTCCGTGATTATGAGAAAACTTGGCCATCTATTCTAGAAATTGCTGAGTTTTCTTATAATAGCTCTATCAACCGCACCATTAGTCGTACACCATTTAAGGTTGTTCTTGGACTGCAGCCACAACAACCGGTTGACATAGTACCTTTGCCACCTCATGCCCATGTTAGTGTTGAAGCGAATGAGTTCCTTAGGCATATCACAGAGGTACATACTGATGTTCGTCACTGCATAGCCATTAGCAATGACGGATATCAAGCAACTACAAATTGTCATCGACGCTATATGGAATTTCAACCTGGTGATATGGTGATGGTTCGAATTACACCTAAGAGGTTCCCTCCCGATGCAATGCACAAACTCCATCCTCGACATATGGGTCTATACAAGGTCCTGAAGCGTATTGGCACCAATGCTTACATGTTGGAATGACCTCCTACTCTGAAGGTCAACAATGTCTTCAACGTGGCTGACCTGACACTGTACGTGAGACACCATTCTAATGACGACGACACTGAACATAGTCTAAAGCTTCCCCAATTTGTAAGCCCTACAATTCGTGGGGGGCAAGGGTTACTACTCATTCCTCGTCATGTGGAAAGGATGACCACGAGACGATTGCACTTGGATCCATGCTAATGACTTTCAACGTCTTGACACGGACCTCTGTGAGCACTACATGTCCTTCATCCATTCATCGGAGACGAATGATTCTAAGAAGGGGGGAACTTATGTAGATCCATACTATGGGCTAGGCTATCGCAGGAAGAAGCCCAGCCCAAGAAGTCTCTATAGCCCCACTTAATTATGTGGGCTAGCTCAATAAATATGGGCCCCATGCGCCCATCGATTCTTAGTTAATTAAGTTTTTTTTTTTTTTAATTTCAATAAAGGCCCATTGGGCCCATCGGTTGTAAGGTCCATTAGGGGCTATTAGTTTAAATGGTCTACTCCATGTTGGAGTAAGAAGGTCTAGTCCTAGTTCTAATTTCAATTTCTAGTTGTAGTAGGAGTGTCTAGTCCTCTTTAGAAACTAGCTCCTAGTCTTAATATGATTGTAATTTTGTCCTCTTTAAATAGAGAGGGATATGTACCATTAATTCTCATATTTGAATAAGAAGTTTGTAACTAATTTGCTTAGAGCAGCTGGGATAGATAGCTGTGGATGAGAAACCCAAGCTGAGATAGCCACTTCGTCTCCCACTTCCCTTGGTTATTATTTATTTTAGTCATTCAATTTCCTTGTTCTTTCTTTAATTTCTGCATTCAAGTTCTGTTAGTGCTACTATTACTGTGATACTGTCCAAAAGAACATCAATTCTGTCCAGTCCTTTTTGTCCTCAATCAATCGGCCAAGAAGCCAGAATTGAAGCTCAATCGATCTCCAGAAGTTCCTCAACTTGAAGTCACATCTGTCCAGCATTATAGGGGCCTACTCTACTCCATCAGTGGACCACTCGATCCACACTTGAAGTCCAGTTGAGGTCAGCTTCTGCTGTTCTTGAACATCTTCTACTTTCTCTCTAAAGACCCGAAACCAATAAACTCCAGATCTCATACACCAGCCAACAGAAGTTCACCATCTTTGGGGGTTTGGCTCCTCCCCATAAGACCTACAATCGACCCTGGTTTCAGCCCCATCTGAACAGCCTCCTTCCAGCCGCAGGTGTCCCTTGGAAACCCTAGCCGCAGGCTTCTCTCTCTCCTAGGGTTTGATTATTGATTGTCTTTTGGGGCTTTTTTTTGTCGGTTACTTTACTCTTGTGAGGGTTATTTAAGACTGTTGTTTACTTTGTTCTAAGGTCTCTTTGAAGTTATATTGTTTGGGGTTATACTTGTGGGGGTTAGCTTCTTCTAATCTACTCCTACATTAGATCCTCTCTCCTTCTTCCTCCTCTTTCTCTTCTTCCATTCTTCATTTCCTTCTGGTTCCCCCCCCAATTACTGTTCTTCCATATCAGTACCAGCAGTGTCATCTAAGTCTATCCTCCTCTGTTTAATCTAATATTTGGTCAAATGCAGTCCTTCCACATACAACCTGAACCCTAGTTCCCTGGCCCATTAGTTCGCCTATTCATGAGATTGGAAACCACAAACCAGGTCTAGTGTGTACTGTCCTTCAGAACCTTGTTGCAGGTTATTTCTTGGATTTTCAGGTTGATGAAACCTACTGTTGTGTACTGGATCTATTAGATTAATGAACCAGTAACTCACCTCTTGAATTTCAAGCTCCTCCAATCGATTTGGTTGAGTTCCAACATCGAAACCCATATGTTCTTTCTGTCATTGGTTTGTGCTAGAGGTTGAAGATAAAATCCCCTCCCCCACGATTTTCGGTTTCTTTATTTTATTCTCTTACTTTCTTCTGATACAGCTACCCTTTATCCCCTTTTCTCCTTTGTCTTCTATTTACTTTTAGTTGTAAGTTTATCCTTGGCCTTTATGTTTAATTCCCTTCTAATCCCCTTCCTCATCTAACTACTAAGTAATCCTTTAAGATTCTGGTCATTTACAATCCTGCCACAGACCTTGCAAACTGGAGTAATTTGCTGAATCACCATTATTTATCAACTTTGCTATTGTACACCTGGGTAGGCCCATAGGGAACCCAAACAGGGTTTTTTGACCACGGGATCACATCAGTTTTTGAATACAGAAACTTAATGGTTGCATTCTGGAACTTAATTTTGTATGCAACTCAGGAACTGAACAGATTTCTACCAACTAAATCCGTGGGGAAGTATTGCAAGCATACCCCTTTTATTCTTCGCTCTAGTGAATTCCTTTGCCTTTTCAACCTCAGTAGCAGCCTTCTTCAATAGGACTTTCTCCTTTTTCTCTAGCATTTCAAGTGTCTACACAGTGCACAGAAATCATGAATAACAATAAGCATCACAAAATCAGGATATTAATAGAGAACACAGCAACTTAAATATATAAATATATATATATATATATATAATAATTGATTATTTTGGCTTAGAAGGTTTAGGGTAATCCAAAAAATAGAGATTCTAATATGCAAATGTGACAAGGCTAAGCATACCAATATACAAATAGAACAGAAAATAAACTGTCGAATTGCCAATGTTAGAATTATTTTCAGAAAATTCTGCTTTAAGTACAATCTTGGCTGCAATGAACTTTTAACAGTATCTTGCCTCCAAAAGACTGGGCTTTAGCTGTTGAGTTACGATCTCCATCTCCCCCACAAAATGCTAAAATAATAAGAATGCAAATGTTGATTCAATCAAAAATAAAATTTTCATAACAAGGATTAAATATCAAATATGAGAGGCAAATGCAACAGGAGAATGATGGACATACATATGACATTAACAATAACAAATGCCTGAAAAAGCAAGAAGGAACATTGACATACTAAGCTCGTACAAACAAGTCTAATGAAAGCATCTTAACCATTTTTCAAGTTCAACCACACAATAGTGATAACCAGAATAGGCACAAGATGCAGTCAAATAGAGGTCTAAGGAATGGGCTATAACAAATTGTTCATCTATCAGCAAGTTGAAGTCGCAGGTTAATCATCTAAAAAGCAAAATTAAAATATGCCCAACTGTTCCATTTGGTGTGAAGTAGATAGAACTGACCAATCACCTCATCACGTTTTGCAAGTTGTGAAGCAAGTTTTGAAATTTTTCTAGTTTCTTGTGGTCTTCCAGCAAGGAACTGATTCTTTGCCCACCCAAAAAGGAAGAACAAGAAGCTCCACAAATCCAGGCTGAAGATCATCAATGATGGAATTGATAACAATACTTTGAGAATTTAGAAATGACCACGATGAGAAGATTCAAGGTGTCACCAGCGCCATAAAAGAAAGCCTGATTAGTAGTCAACCCGCATTTCTCTATAGTAACAGAAGGAACCTACTTTTTACCCATCAATCAAACCAAATAAATGTGTATGCATTAGAGGAATTTGTCGGAGTCAATCCAGAACGTAAGCGTAAAGGAGATTTCCACCTTACACATCGAATAAACCAAATCCGTTTCAAAGCCCACACATAAAAATTTAATGGAAACAATTGCCACCTCCGTAACATATGGAAATCTAAGATTCGATAGCCAACCCAAATCGCCTTTTAGAAAATACAAACCAAACAACCTTATATGAAGAAAAACATAAAAAGAACAGTAAAAGAATACGGCCATGACCAACATATGATCGAAGACCCTACCTCATTCAACTTGTCTAACGTTGCTACGGCATTGGTTTCCTGTTTAGGCTTACCAAAAATCCGCGTAAACATGATTGATTCCCTGATTAGAACTTCCTACTCTGCACCCAATCAAAGACAAAGAGAAAGAGAGGGAAAAGAAAAAAGAGAGCTTTGAATCAAAACCCCTACAACTTATACCATGATCTACAAACACCAAAAAATTAATGAAATTTTTTAATCAGAATTCAAAGGACGAACAGATGCAAACCTGCAAATCAAAGTCTATGATCAATTCTGGACAACAGCGATCGAAAACCCGAAATTGATTTTCGACTATGAGTCTCAAGTCTTAATGTTGGGATGAAGAATCGAATCAGACTGGAGCTCCACAGAAGACCGACTCCGCGTTGGATGTCGGAACTGCAAATAAAGCGAAACCGTAGCGAAATAGAAGAAAGAGAGATCTTGGAGTCGTCCGCACTCCCCCCTCAGGAAATCCGTCAAGAAATTTGTCCGTTTTTCTTCGTCGAGTGGTAAACTACTTACTTCAAGATCAATCCTCTAAGCAACGTTGGTTCTTGGGACCCAACCTTATTCTGATCCTACGATATCTAACATGTCCAGCGATCAAGTGGAAAAAATAAATAAATGGGATAAGCCACGTCAGACGTCACCAATGGAAGAGTATTAATCAACGCGTCGCCTTCTGTCCAAGAAACATCAAGCACGATGGGATGTCGGACCACCTGTTTAGTGGTCTTATCGTCTATAACTTTCTTTTTGGATGATTTACATCAATCTTACCCGTTTGCTCAAATTACAACTTTTTCTTAAAAATTCATTTATTATATTTAGACTCACAAAATTGACATCGAAGTGTTAGTTTTGAATTTTAATGGATAAAATTGCCCCTAACCCTTTTAAAGATCCTATCTTCTCTTATATGCACATACCCATCACAAACCCAAGGAAACCCAGAAGAAGGGTGCAAAGAATGCCCTACGGTGGAGAGGAGTTGTTATTCTGGCGGTTTTTTCAGGCGACGTCTCCAGTGAAGGCGGACAATAGTCTCTCTTCTCTCTTCTCTTATACACCCATACCTATCACATAACTTATCAAGTGTTTTTTTTAGTTTGTATTGTTTCCTAAATTGAAACATATCACTGATTTTGAGAAGTTAAGGCATTAACTGATTCATAAGAACAGTTGATTCATAGTAGCATCTGAGAATTTAGGGCAAGTGATTATACTAATGTATTTTGGCCAGATTTATTTTGATTCTTCCATTGGTGCTCCTCTTCTTCTTGTTTTGTGCAAACAACTTTGGGAATAATATAAGAAGAACAATGGCAAATGAACATTTTCTGAGAATTATTATTATGTGATTGAACTCCATTTTGGGGGGGGAGGGGGGGAAGTAAACTGAAGCATTCAAAAGAGTGATCTGCCAACACCATTGTTGTTGTCCATGCCTATTTAGAGCTATTTAGCAATTTTGGTAATGTTTTTTGGGTGATTTACATTCTAATAATTTTACCTTTTTTTTTTCTTTTTTTTTCTTTTTTTTTTGCAGATATACAATGTCATCATCAAGTGTGAATGACAACAATCAAAGTTCAATACTGAAGAACTTGAACATTGTATGTCACAGCCAGAAAAGAGCATTGGTTAGAATTTTAGAGAATGCTAATAGCCAACACAAGCTCTACTATTGCTGCTCCAATACACCATGTGATTGTGGATTCTTTTCTTAGTGTGATCTTATAGAAGAACAAAAAATGTTGCCTCTTACAAGAGACAATATCACCACAGTCACTCCCCAGACATTTGTTGGTGGTCGAAGTCTTGAAAATCAACAAATGAAGGAAGAGATCCGTGCTTTGAAGAAAAGAGTGAAGGGATTAGAGAAGTCTGTTGGAATTCTTCAAATTGAAATAGTGGTGCTTATTTTGGTCATTGTTATCTTGTTTGGGAGAAAATGAGGAATTATGAAGACTATTGTACTAGTTTTATTAAGTTATAATGACTAGCTTTAACTCTTCAACTTTTAATCCTATTGTACTGGTTTTATTAATTTGGCCATCGTGTCTTTGTATTTGCCTATCCTATAATTTTAAGCAAATTGACAGCATTTCCATTCAACATAGGACAATATGTGTCACACCCTGTTCTTACAGAACCAGATCGGTGACTGAGTTAATTCCATTAACCCAAAACCTGCCAGGATCATCGATACAGTAACCACAACACAGCATACACACAACTAAAGAATATAAAATCTATATTTCAGCGGAGGTTTTGTATATATATATACTTGTAAATATCTCAATACTCTTGATACCTAAATTGTGTTACTTAGTACAATTACATATGGGCCCATAGGCGTAATATATACACAAGAAATACAATTTAAATGTCTAGAACATAAAAGAGGCAACATAACAAAAAATCAAAAAGAATCCAGGGTCGGGTATCACTATTGTTGTCCTGTAACATAGCTCTCGCACAGGCATTGTGCACTGTTCCCAAGATCTTCAGGGACCCACCAGTCCTCAGCTAAAAATTCTATAGTGGGTCCCAGCTCTAGCTCTTCAGTTGAAAAAGCTGCAAGATCATCTAATGGTGTGCACGTGGGATGAGCTCACTAGCCCAATAAGTGAAAAGAAAAACCAAGCAAGTATTCGCAATACAAATGTACCTATATGCATGCAAGTCCGTTTTATTATCCTAAATCACCTAAGTAATATTTCTAGGTCATAGGTTATGTGCTACTCACAACTACAGTGCGCGTATAACTCCATTCCGTGATACGCCTATAGGGTTATCAGAGAAGGCAAACCGTGGGTACCAGAAAAGTAAATTAATGTTCCTCCATGACATTAAAGTCAATTGGGTCTTACACTACATTAAAGTAAATGTAGTATGATTGACCCTCTAATTATATCACCAAAGTTATCGACTATCCTAGTGATCAGTCGAACGTACTTCTAACTGCTACCATTAGTACACAACCCCAAGCTTTTCCCCAGTAAAATACCCAACACCTAAACCCCTGCTGAAAAGGATCATAGCACAGAGAAATGTAATTCCTAACTGCATATTTTTATATGAGATAGTACGATTGTATAGTGCCACTACATCCATTCCACGGGCCACCAATGCACTCGTTTCCAAGCTGACTACGGCATCTAATCTAGCAATGCATCATATTCAATAATTGAAATCATCTATATCATAATTCATAGCAAGAATTAAGCATTTAATAATTAAAGTTATAGTATAAAAAATCATAAACAAGTTTCATAATGCACAAGACAATACATGCAACTGGCATTCGTGGATGACTAGTCTACACACAGTAATAAAGTGATGACATGGCTAATCTATAATAATAATAGAATGATGTAAAAACATTCCAAAAATAAAGTCAACGTGTCACACCCCGTTCACACTGAACCGGAGCGGTGACCGAGTTAACACCGGTTAACCCAAACCTGCCAGGATCATCAGATACTGTATTCCACCACAGCATACGCACACTAACATAAGTTCATTAGATCAGCGGAAGACTAAGTTTTACCTGTGAATAAATCCCATATACTTGATACCCGAATGATGATACAATAATTATATACATTTGGGCCCGATATATCATTGTACATTAGGTATCAGGTATCACATAGAAGCACTGGGTGAATATGAAATTTTACTTATTTTATACTATCTACTACAACTTTAATTATTAGTATGGGAATGTGGTGTTGTGGACAATCCTAGAGTAGGGTCTTGGGGTAAACAGGCTGACTGGGTGCAGTGAGGTATCCAATGTCGGCATACCTATGCCAGATTGAGGGTAAGGTGTGACATTAACGATGTTTCTAACAACGATACGATCATGCCAATTATCAGTGATATCTTACAATTGGATCAGAGCCATGTAACATGTAAGTAGTAGATAGGTGTTGATTGATGTGCATAGTTAGATGAAACCCCATGAGATCAAGCATTATAATCATACAAGAGTAAAATTTTAAGAAAGATCGATATGAGGGAAAAAAAAACATGAACAATAGTAATAATATGATAATCAATTACATCATCATAGATCCATATCGTTTTTCGAATAACTTCTCGTATGTATGTTTTTCCTCTTGTCAGTCTTATCTGCTAGGCCACATACAAGACAACGTTTCATATGTGGATCAAAGAATATGAATAATAGTAATAATATAAGAATTTTTTTATTACATCACACCCGGATCTATATCTTTGATGAAGAACCTGTTGTATGTATGTTTTTCTTATTATCTGCTCCCTTGTCTATATAATTGCTAGAGTTTCAATTAATGGGCATTAAAACCATTATATAGACTGACAGCAGGGACCAACCTTAAAATAGAGAACAAGTGACGCCTCTCACATAATGGTCTCAAACATTAATGGATATACACATAATAATTCATACTTTACACAATATAGAACATGTATGTTGAAGTCACTACCCACTAGGAAAACCATCTCCCGCATAGGGCTTCATCGAACCATATCTATCAATCAATACGCATCCACTTGTTCATACTTATACAATGAGTGGATGCTAACCCAACTGTAAAACAACGTTATATTGTTGTAAGAATTTTATGACGATCGATAACAAAATTTTTATATGTTTTATGGTGTCAATCCAAAATTGGATCTTTCTTCTAACAGAGAGAAAATTGATTGGATATTGGCACCATGTATTTGGCATAAAGCTATGAATGTATCACTTGCTGGAATACTGGCAATGAGGTTTACTATTCCGATGAAAATGTGGAAGGGAAGAACAGGAAATGCAATGTATATAACAATGTTTGAGCCTCTCCAACTAGTGTTGGGAATAATTATGGACATCTACTCTTTTAAGGACGAAATCTATATAGGAAAGCTTAATAGGGGCTGATAAGGACATTTATATGTGAAATCGTGGGTAGTAAAGCATGCATTTTACATATTTAGAATGGAACTACCTTTTTTTGTAGGTTTTGTATTTTCAAGGCCTTAGGGACTATCGGGTGCCGTATCTCCAATTTTACACGTAAAGAGGTCCTTTTTTTTTAATGGCTTGAAAATGATAAAATTCTGAGCAATATGGACGTGTTGTATTAAAAATATTTATTCGTTTTCACACCTATACATGTGATTATTCTTTTCGGGCAAGAAAAAGAATAATGGACTAGAGCAGAATCGAGATGCAAGCCCAGTCCATCGGTAGCTCTCATTGGGTATAAAAGAATATTCTAGATGCCAAAAAAGTAAGAGGGACCCACCTTGGGCATTGGACACACTCTCTCTCCTCCCCCTTGTACAATTTTGAAGATTCTCCTATCTTTTGATGATTTTGTTGGAGATCTCCTACTTTCCACTTACTTAAAGCACAAAGGGCATGGACAGAATTTCCAATTAAATTAAAAGATGTCCAAATCAATCAAAGAAGGAATGAAAAAAATTGCCCAAGAGGTGCGCAAAGTTTGAAGAAGAGAGAGAAAAAAAGGAAAAAGGAAGCAAAATCATTGGAGATTCCCTACTTCCTATTTTCTCTCCTCTCTCTTCCCTGCACCTCATCAAAATCGTCCAAAGGATCCTAACTTGGTCATACTTCTCATTCTCTCCCCTATTTTCACTCTTTTTCTCTCTTCCCTCCTTATTTCGACCTCATCACCATGACTGTCCAAATCTCCTACTTCTTAGAAACTAAAATCGTTGCATTCCCTCCCCCATTCCCTATATAAGAGGATCGACCAAAGAGGGAGGGTGCACCTCGCTTTTTAGGGTTTTCTCTCTTCCTCTCTTCTTCTCCTAGTTTTCATTATACTCTAGTTCTAGTTTTAGTACTTCTTTGCTTTTGATTTGAACACTTTTGTAATTGGTTTTATTTAATTAATGCAGTGTCTTTTATTTTCGTGGTTCATATTATTCAAGTTATTCAAGTTGTAATAATTTTAATTTATTAGTTTAAGCTAGGTGACAAGAACCAAGCTTTGGAGCATCTCTGTTCAAGTGCAAGTTTCTCTTCGAGATTTGTTTTCTTCAGGCCTAGCAATTTCCGATTTGGTTTGTTCGAGATCTGGTTTTTAGGGCTAGTAGTATCTCAATTTAGTCAACATTTTAATTCAGGCATTGAATTTCATATAGGTAGGCATCTACATTAGTCTTCTCACCCCCATTCCCTCTTCTTACTACCCATTCATTCTTAATTTAGGCTTTTAATTTTTCAGTTTTACTTTGATGCTTTCCTTTTCCCCCAAGGTCCTTGGCTAGATGCATGTGTTGGCTTTGCCCTTCTCTAGCCATGGAACCATCCTTTTACTTTTATTATTTATATTGCATCCCTCTCCCTAAAGCCAAGTAGAAAAGCCCTTGTAAGAGTACTCTCTGGTCAAGTAGGGAAGCTCACACTATTAACAGTGCATCCCTCAGGCTAAGTAGAGATACCTACTTGTGTGCCTCTCTCTAGCTTTATTCCCCTTTTGTTTTATTTATTTTATTTTAGCACTTTTCTTTTACTTTTTCTTTAGTGCTTTTGAATTATTTGCTTTGAGTATTTAAATTCCTAGATGATGAATGGTTAGGGTTAGATGCGAATGGTTACGTTTTTTAATTTCAATTGCAATTCCAATTTCCCTAGTTGTGTTGGTTAGGATATTATTTTAGATGCATATGTTTTAGGGCGGTAGTTAGAAGTAGATCAAAATCATCAATCCGTAAACTTTCCCATTACTAGAAAAACCTAAAATAAAGTGGCTACTCTCCTTGTGTTCGATCCGTTAGCTACACTGATCCATACGCTTGCGATTACTTTTAAATCTCAAACAAGACTAGGTGTCGTTGCCGGGGAGACAGTTTCATGTTATTTTTTGCTTTCTTTTGGTAAATCGGAGTGCTTTGTTTTCTTTTTCTTTTATCATTTATTGAATTCCTGAGAAGAACAACTTGCAATAATAGTTGTATCGATGGAGGTTGCCAAACCACACGGTATGATAAAGACAGGTTCCGCCCTGTCGCAGTACCTCAGGAATTGAGTTACCCTAGATCCATGCTGGTAAGCTCCCAAAAAGCCAAAAAAATAATAAAAAAAAATTCCATTTTTTTTGTGCTTGTCTTATTCTAGTTGTGGTGTAGTTTTCTGTTGCATGAGTGCTAGGTGGGTATGTAATACTGAGAATAGGTTAGAAAGAAGAGATCCAAAAAGTAGTGACCGTATACCTATACTCTCATCAATACCTTTCAATATGGGAGACCAACAGCAAAACCCTCCACCTAAATCTCTGAAAGATAGGTTCTACCCTGCTAGAGTAGCCCAACCTTTCTGCATAGTTCTACCACAAGGTCCAGGGCAATAATTTTGAGCTCAAATCTTAGTACATTACTATGTTGCCCCACTTCCGTGGGCTGACCTCTGAGGATGCATACCTATTTCTAGGGGAATTTGAAGAGGTATGTGTTCTAATTAAGATCCAACAACTTTTTGATGGTGCTATTAAGCTAAGGTTCATCACTTTTGTATTGAAAGACCAAGCTAAGAAGTGGTTGTATGGGTTACCCACAAATTCCATAACCACATGAGAACAATTCACAGTTATTTTCCTTAAGAATTTTTTCCCAACTCACAAGACTAATAAGCTTAGAATGATATCCTTTAGTTTAGGCAAAAGCCTAGTGAGTCCTTTTCCAAACTTATGGAGAGATTCAAGGATCTACTCCAAGAATGCCCTCACCATGGCCTAGACTTATAATATTTATGTCAAATAATTTATGAGGGTATTGATTATCTAATTAAACAAATGATAGAATCTATGTGCCCTGGGGGATTCACATCCTTTACAGATGAAGAAAAGGCATGAGAATTCTTACTTGACTTAGCTGAAAAAACCCATAAGTGGGAATCAACCCAAGAAAGTGAAAGAACCATATGAGGGAAAGGATATTTTGTGGATGGGTTAGTAGTCAAAGAAGCCCACTTAGATAACCTTTGCAAAGGATTGAGGCTATTGTTCCTAAAGAGCCATCATCAATCAATTTGGTTAAGGTGTGCAATTAGTTCCAGTCCCCTGGACATGTTATAGAAGAATGCCCCAACACCTCAGGGGGCACTTCTAATGAAAGTGTTACTACCTTACATCAGAATAATCGATATAGTAACACTTACAATCCAGGGTGGAGACCCAAGTTTCTCCTGGAACCAGAGCAACCAAGCAAGGCCTTCAAATTTCCATAATCAAAGTCAACCTAAACCCCAAAGGCCTCAATAGCCTTTTGCCCCAAATACTTTTCCTAGGCCAAATGTAGGACCTCAGGCAATTTCCCTAGCCCCCCTCTGCTATCATCTTATCAACAATCCCCTAGGTTTCCCAACACTGGAGAGGTAAATAGATTAAGTGACTTGGAAAATAATATGGACCTCCTCATGACAAGCCATCAAAATCTTATGAGAGAACTCACCCAAGTTGTCTCAATTTTGTGTGAGAGGGAGAAAGGAACATTGCCTAGTCAACTAGAGCCTACCCTAGGCATAAGCCTGTTAGTTTGCAAGCACCCACTAATACATCATTGAATGTGGTATAAGGTCAGACCCAACAAGGGCCCTCCAACCTAATGTCATGCTATTTGTGCCCTTAGGAGTGGTAGAGAGTACCAGCAGAGTGTTCCTAAATCTTCCCCATCTATTACACCTATTAACTCTCCTTCTATTGAGGACGCAAGTGTGCCTTTTGTTCCAAGTTTCTCTAATGAACCTAAAGCAACTAAAGATGATTTGGTTGAGGAAACTAAACCTGATTCTTTTGAAAAAGAGCAAAACCCTCATAGTCTTTATGTTCCCTCTGTCCCCTTTCCTAATTGCTTAGTAAACAAAAAAAAAAAAAAAAACTACTTTCATGGACAAGATTTTAGAAGTCTTCAAAAAGGAAGAAGTGAACATCATTCTTTTGGATGCCATATCCCAGATCCCCACCTATGCAAAGGTCCTAAAAGATTTGTGTACTCATAAACGTATCACTAGTGTACCCAAAAAGAAGTTCTTGGCAGGTAACATTAGTTCTATAATTACTCAGCCTATAGCTGCTAAGTATAAGGATCCAGGGAGCTCTACCATAGATTGTTTCATAGATACCTACATTGAGCATGCCTTACTTGACCTTGGCGCAAGTGTGAATCTTTTGCCTTACCATGTGTACAACAACTAGGATTGAGAGAATTGAAAGCCACTGGAATTACTCTTTAGTTGGCAGATAGGTCTATTAAGATTCCTAAAGGGATGGTTGAGGATGTCTTACTAAATGTGGGGAAATTTATTTTTCTTTTTGATTTCATTGTGTTAGATACCAAGTCCTTCTCAACCAAGGATGGGATCTCAATAATTCTAGGAAGACCATTTCTGGCTACTAGTAATGCATTAATCAATTGATAGAATGGTTTCTTAAGGTTATCTTTTGGCAACCATACTGTTAAGTTTAACATGTTTAGGATATGCAAGCAACCACATATGGAAGAAGAGATCAATATGCTTGAGGATTTTCTAGATTTTTTTTGATGATTTAATTACCAACTTTGAAATTGATTTTGATTCAAAATTTCAAGAGTATATGGATGAGTTAGATGATGATAGTGAAAATTTCTTTTCTGAAGTCTTGAGTCTTCATATACCTGTGGAGCCCTTAGGACCTCTTTCTAATTCCATGCCCAAGCCTTCCATTGTTGAACCCCTTAGGCTTGAGTTGAAAGAGTTGTCCTCCAATCTTAAGTATGCTTTCTTAGGTAAGGATCACACTCTTCTAGTCATTATTACTTCTAATTCGAATTCCAGTCAGGAGGAGGAGTTAATCGAGCCTTTAAAGGAAAATAAGGAAGCCATAGGCAAGACTAATGACCACAAAGTGGCAGTTAACTTTCTTAAGGAGAACATTTTCTCCCGTTTTGGTACACCTCATGGTATCATTTTTGACTGGGGCAAGCATTTTTGCAATTGGCCTTTTGAGGCCTTGATGAAAAAGTATGGGATCACCCATAAGTTAGCTACTCCTTATTACCCTTAAACTAGTGGCTAAGTGAAGCTGTCTAATAGGTAAATCAAACAAATCTTAGAGAAAACTATTAATCCCAACCATAACGATTGGTCCCTTAGGCTCATTGATTCCTTGTGGGCCCATCGGACTGCTTTTAAGACTGACTTTGGCCAGTCTCCCTACCATTTGGTGTATGGGAAATCCTATCACTTACCAGTTGAATTGGACCATAAGGCCTTTTGTTGTAGGGAGAGCCTATCACTTACCAGTTGAATTGGAGCATAAGGCCTTTTGAGCCATCAAGAAGCTCAACTTTGATTTGTCTGATGCGGGAATTCATCGTAAGCTCTAACTATCTGAGTTGGAGGAGCTTCGTAATGATGCCTATGACAATGCTAGGATTTATAAGGCAAAAACCAAGGCTTATCATGATAAACAAATCCTTAGGAAGTCTTTCACACTTGGTGCTAAGGTTTTTCTTTACAATTCTAGGTTGCATATTTTTCCTGGCAAGTTGAGAATCCATTGGGACGGTCCTTATTTTGTGTAGACGGTTTTTTCTTATAGTGCTATTGAGGTGTTGAACCCTAGCACCGGTGCAATTTTCAAGGTCAATGGTTAATAGTTGAAGCCTTTCATTGAGTTGTCTTCTTCTACTTAGGAAGAGGTGATAGATCTCCATGAATTTTTTTACATAAATGACTAACTTTTACCTAGGTATTCCCCCTTGCATTGTTTTCGCTTTTAATTCTTTTGATGCATTGAGGACATTGCATAACTTAAGTGTGGGGGAGGGAAACTAGTTTCTTTTTTTTTTTTTTTTTTTTTTTGCTTTTTTCCTTTGTTTGTGTTTGTTTTTCATTTTGTTTTTGAGCTTGCTAAGGATGAAGTCCTACTTTGGTTTTTGGCTAATGATCATACCATTCAGTTGGTTGATGTATGAAAGTAGGAGTTTTGATTAAGGTATCCATCTTGAACACATAAAAACCTTGTTGAGAAAAAAGAAACAAGCCGGTGACTTGAGGTAGGACTCTCTTTTGAAAAATAAAAGACCATTATTTTATGGTGTTGGACCATATGTAAGTCTGTGGGTTCCTTGTACTCTTGATTTGGAGTTGAAACCTTCTTTTTAGATTAGCTTGAGTTGACAAATACATAATTTGTACTGAAGTGTGGAAAGTGATATAAATGAAAAGTAAGAGTTGATTTCTTTAGAACTAGATAGGGCATTGCACCTCAGGAAGCATGGTATCTTGATCGAAACTCTTAGGGAAGAAATTTTTGAAAGAACTCTGGCATCACTATCTATGTGGGCATATATAAAAAGTGAAGCTACATAGTAATTTGGGTGTCTAGTGTTTGCTCCACCATGTCATTCAGGCCAATAGTAGTGGAGTAGGATAGACTTTATTATGAAAAAAAAAAGAAAGAAAAAAAACCACACAGCAGGAAAGTATGTGCAAATGTCATAAATGCCTTGTTAACATGTTCGGTCAAAAACACTCCAACGCCTTAGTCCTTGGTTCCCTATTACTTCACAAGTGGTCTTGCCTTAAGATAAGGATGTTTTGGAAGAGATAAGGTGAGTTCCAAATTAAGAAATATGCTAGTGCCTAAAATTGATAAGGGATAATAAAAATTCAAGTGTGGGGGTCCCTAGATCAAGTGTAAAAGGAATTATCTTTACTCTAACAGTATGATCCTTACCTTTAGCCAAGGTTGGGATTTTTTTATTTTTTTTTTAAATTTTTTTTTCTGAATTTTGGATGTATTTTCACTACAAACACCCACGAGACTCAATTCGTCCTCTAGGGGTGACCTATTGGTCTAAAGGCTTGTTGCATATGTTAAGTGCAACCGTGATTCCTAAAAAAGTGAGTTAGGTTTTTTATTGTTTACTTTTCATTCTTTTTGTTTTGCTCGAGGACTAGCAAAGTCAAAGTGTGGGGGAATTCTAATGACCACATTTATATGTGAAACCTTGGGTTTTACTCTCTTTTTGCAGGTTTTGTATTTTCAAGGCCTTAGGGACTCTCGGGCACCGTATCTCTAATTTTGCACATAAAGAGGTCCCCTTTTTTTTTCATGACTATAAAGAGGACAAAATTCTGAGCAAGATGGACATGTTGCATTAAAAGTACACGTTCATTTTGGCACCCATACACGTGATTATTCTTTTCGGGCTAGAAAAAGAATAATGGACTAGAACAGAATAGAGATACAAGCCCAACCCATCGACAACTGTTCTAGGGGTACAAAAGAATATTCCAAATAGTAACAAAGCAAGAGGGACCCACCTTGGGCTTTGGACACACTCTCTCTCCTCCCCCATTGATGATTTTAAGATTCTCCTATCTTTTGGAGATTTTTTTGGAGATCTCCTACTTTCCACTTACTTAAAGCACAAGGGGCATGGATGGAATTTCCAATTAACTTTTACCTAGGTATTACCCCCTTGTATTGTCTTCGCTTTTAATTTTTTCTATGCATTGAGGACATTGCATGACTTAAGTGTGGGGGAGGGAAACCAGTTTCTTTTTGTTTTTTTGTTTTTTCCCTTTGTTTGTGTTTGTTTTTCTTTTTGTTTTTGAGCTTGCTAAGGATGAGGTCCTACTTTGGTTTTTGTCTAATGATCATGACATTCAATTGCTTAATGTATAAAAGTAAGAATTTTGATTAAGGTACCCATCTTGAACATATAAAAACCTTGTTGAGAAAAAAGAAACAAGCTTGTGTCTTGAGGTGGGACTCTCTTTTGAAAAATAAGAGACCATTATTTTACGGTGTTGGACCATATGTAAGTTTGTGGGATCCTTGTACTCTTGATTTGGAGTTGAAACCTTCTTTTTAATTTAGCATGAGTTGACAAATATACAATTTTAATGAAGTGTGGAAAGTGATATAAATGAAAAGTAAGAGTTGATTTCCTTAGAACTAGACAGAGCATTGCACCTCAGGAAGCATGGTATATTGATCAAAACTCTTAGGGAAGAAATTTTTGAAATAACTTTGGCATCACTGTCTATGTGGGCATATATAAAAAGTGAAGCTACATAGTAACTTGGGTGTCTAGTGTTTGCTACACCATGTTATTCAGGCCAACAGTAGTGGAGTAGGATAGAGTTTATTATTAAAAAAAAAAAAAAAGAAAGAAAACTACATAGCAGGAAAGTATGTGCAAATGTCGTCAATGTCTTGGTAACATGTTCGGTCGAAAACACTTCAACACCTTATTCCTTGGTTCCCTATTACTTCATAAGTGGTCTTGCCTTAAGATAAGGATGTTTGGAAGAGACAAGGTGAGTTCTAAATTAAGAAATATGCTAGTGCCTGAAATTGATATGGGATAATAAAAATTCAAGTGTGGGGATCCCTAGATCAAGTGTATAAGGAATTATCTTTGCTTCAGATCAGTATGGCCCTTACCTTTAGCCAAGGTTGTGATTTTTTTTCCTGAATTTTGGGTGTATATTCACTACAAACACCCACAAGACATAATTCGTCCTCTAGGGGTGACCTAGTGGTTTAAAGACTTGTTGCACATGCTATGTGCAACCGTGATTCCTACAAAAGTGAGTTAGATTTTTTATTGTTTACTTTTTATTCTTTTTATTTTGCTCGAGGACTAGCAAAGTCTAAGTGTGGGCGAATTCTAATGAGCACATTTATATGTGAAACCTTGGGTTTTATTCTCTTTTTGCAGGTTTTGTATTTTCAAGGCCTTAGGGACTCTCGGGCACCGTTTCTCCAATTTTACACATAAAGAGGTCCCCTTTTTTTTCATGGCTATAAAGAGGCCAAATTCTGAGCAAGATGGAATGTAGCATTAAAAGTGCACATTCGTTTTGGCTTCCATACACGCAATTATTCTTTTCAGGCTAGAAAAAGAATAATAGACTAGAACAGAACCGAGTAGCAAGCCCAGCCTATCGGTAGCTGTTCCTAGGGTATAAAAAAATATTCCAAATGGCAACAAAGCAAGAGGGACCCACCTTGGGCATTGGACACACTCTCTCTCCTCCCCCTTGGACGATTTTGAAGATTCTCCTATCTTTTGGAGATTTTGTTAGAGATCTCCTACTTTCCACTTACTTAAAGCATAAGGGCATGGATGGAATTTTCAATTAAATTATAAGATATCAAATTGATAAAAGAAGGAATGAAAAAAATTACTCAAGAGGTTGTGCACAAGTTTGAAGAAGAGAGAGAAAAAATAGGAAAAATGAAGCAAAATCATTGGAGATTCCCTAGTTCCTATTTTCTCTCCTCTCTCTTCCCTCCACCTCATAAAAATCTTCCAAAGGACCCTAACTTGGTTTTCCTTCTCATTCTCTCTCCTATTTTCTCTCTTTTTCTCTCTTCCCTCCTAATTTCCACCTCATCACCATGATTGTTCAAATCTCCTACTTTTTAGAAACTAAAATCATTGCATTCCCTCCCCCATTCCCTATATAGGAGAATCGACCAAAGAGGGAGGGCGCACATCTCTTTTTAGGGTTTTCTCTCTTCCCCTCTTCTTCTCCTAGTTTTCATTGTGCTCTAGTTCTAGTTTTAGTTCTTTTTTGCTTTTGCTTTGAACAGTTTTGTAATTGGTTTTATTTAATTAGTGTAATGTCTTTTATTTTCATGGTTCATGTTATTCAAGTTATTCAAGTTGTAATAATTTTAATTTACTAGTTCAAGCTCGGTGATAAGAACCAAGCTTTGGAGCATCTCTGTTCAAGTGCAAGTTTCTCTTCGAGATTTGTTTCCTTCAAGCCTAGCAATTTCCAATTTGGTTTATTCGAGATCTAGTTTTTAGGGCTGGTGGTATCTCAATTCAGTTAAGATTTTAATTCAAGCATTGAAGTTTAGGTAGGTAGGCTTCTACATTAGTCTTCTCACCCCCATTCCCTCTTCTTATTATCCATTCATTCTTAATTTAGGCTTTTAATTTTCAGTTTTACTTTGATGCTTTCCCTTTCCCCCAAGGTCCTTGGCAAGATGCATGTGTTGGCTTTGCCCTTCTATAGCCATAGAACCGTCATTTTACTTTTATTATTTAGATTGCATCCCTTTCCCTAAAGCCAAGTAGAAAAGCCCTTGTAAGAGTACTCTCTAGTCAAGTAAGGAAGCTCGTACTATTAACGGTGCATCCCTTAGGCTAAGTAGAGATACCTACTTGTGTGCCTCTCTCTAGCTTTATTCCCCTTTGTTTTATTTATTTTATTTCAGCACTTTTCTTTTTTTTACTTTTTTCTTTATTGCTTTTGAATTATTTGCTTCGAGTATTTAAATTCCTAGATGATGACTGGTTAGGGTTAGATGCAAATGGTTACATTTTTTAATTTCAATTGTAATTCCAATTTGCCTAGTTGTATTGCTTAGGATTTAATTTTAGATGCATGTGTTTTAGAGCGGTAGTTAGAAGTTGATCACAATAATCAATCCATACACTATCGCATTACTAAAAGAAGCCTAAAATAAAGTGGCTGCTCTCCTTGTGTTCGACCCGTTTGCTACACTAATCCGTACGCTTGCGGTTACTTTTGAATCTTGAGCAGGGGCTGCAGTGATAGTCCTAGGATTATGTGTTGCGATATGGGGAAATCTTAATGAGCCAGCTAGGGGAACAGGGATTGACACCACAACCATTCCTTATCTGAGCGCAACCTCTAGCAGCAACGACCTCGGTGGCAGCAACACAACTGCAACCACCAATTTCAGTACGACCTCGAGTATTAACGATGTTGTTGACAATGATATGATGAAGCCAAATATTAGTGATATCTTACATTTGGATCAGAGCAATGTAACGATGTCTTACAGATGGGCTATCTTCTAGTCATTGTATGAGTATGTACTAGAAGATGGGAGTTGACTGATGTGCATAGTTGGATGAAAACCTGTGTAATCAAGCTTTATAATCATACAAGTGTAAGAATTTAAGAAAGAATGGTATGTGGGACCAAAGAACATGAAAAATAGTAATAATACGATAATCAATTACGTTATCCTAGATCTGTATTGTTTGCCGAATAACTTCTCATATGTACGTTTTTCCTCTTGTCAGTCTTGTCTACTAGGCCACATATAAGACAACGTTACATTACTTTAATACCAATTGTAAGAATTTAACAATGATCAATATAATGGATCAAAGAACATGAATAATAGTAATAATATGAGAATTTTTAATTCCATCACACCCGGATCCATATCTTTGATGAAGAACTCATCGTATGTATGTTTTTCTTATCATCTGCTCCCTTGTCTATATAATTGCTAGGATTTCAACTAATGGACATTGAAACCATTATATAGACTGACAGTAGGGACCAACCCTAAAATGGAGAACAAGTGATGCCTCTCACATAATGATCTCAAACATTAATGGATATACACATAATAATACATACTTTACAAATTATAGAACATGTATTTTGAAGTCACTATCCACTAGGGAAACCATCTCCCTCATAGGCTTTATCGAACCATGTCTATTAATCACCACACATCCAGTTGTTTATACTCATACAATGAGAGGATTCTAACTCAATTGTAAACCAACGTTATATTGTTCTAAGAATTTTATGATAATCGATAACAACATTTTATGTGTTTTATGGCATCAATCCAAAATCTGATCTTTGTTCTAATAGAGAGAAAATCAATTGGATATAGGCACCATGTATTTGGCATAAAACTATGAATAGTGTCACTTACTAGATTACTAGCAATGGGGCTTACTATTCTGATGAAAATGTGGATGGGAAGAACAGGTGATGCAATGTATATAGCAATGTTTGAGCCTCTCCAACTAGTTTGGGAATAATAATGGGCATTATATTTTTTAAGGAGGAAATCCTTATAGGAAAGCTTAATAGGGGCGCCAGTGATAGTATTGGGATTATATGTTATGATATGGGGAAATCTTAATGAACCAGCTAGAGAAAAAGGGATTGATACCATGACCACTCCTTATTTGAGGGCAACCTCTAATAGTAACAACCTCGGTGGCAACGACACAATTGTGACCACCTATTTCAGTGTGACCTCGAGTATTAACAATGTTGTTGATAATGATACGATCATGCAAAACATTAGTGGTATCTTACAATTGGATCAGAGCAATGTAACGTTCTCTTATATATGGGCTACCTTCCAGTCATTGTATGAGTATAGACTAGTAGATTGGAGTTGAATGATGTGCATAGTTGGATGAAATCGTATGTGATCAAACTTTATAATCATACAAGTGTAAGGGTTTAAGAAAGATCAATATGAGGGGCCAGAGAACACGAACAGTAGTAATAATACGATAATCAATTACATCATACTAGATCCATATTGTTTGCTAAACAACTTCTCGTATGTACATTTTTCGTCTTGTCAAGCTTGTCTACTAGGCCACATATAAGACAACGTTACATTACTCTGATACTAATTGTAAGAATTTAACCATGATCTATACGATAGATCAAAGAATATGAATAATAGTAATAATATGAAAATTTTTAATTACATCACACCTGGATCCATATCTTTGACAAAGAACTCGTCGTATATATGTTTTTCTTATTATCTGCTTCCTTGCCTATAAAATTGCTAGGGTTTCAACTAATGGACATTAAAACCATTGTATAGACTGATAGCAGGGACCAACCCAAAAAAAGAGAACAAGTGATGCCTCTCATATAGTGGTCTCAAACATTAATGGATATACACATAATAATACAAACTTTACAAATTATAGAACATGTATGTTGAAGTCACTACCCACTAGGAAAACCATCTCCCGCATAGGGATTAATCGAACCATGTCTATTAGTCAACACATATCCATTTGTTTATACTCATACAATAAGAGGATGCTAGCCCAATTTTAAAACAACGTTATATTGTTGTAAGAATTTTATGATGATCGATAACAACATTTTTATGTGTTTTATGGCGTCAATCCAAAATCTGATCTTTGTTTTAACAGAGAGAAAATTGATTGGATATTGACACCATGTATTTGACATAAAGCTACGAATATTGTCACCTGCTGGATTACTAGCAATGGGCTTACTATTCTTATGAAAATGTGGATAGGAAGATCAGGTGATGCAATGTATATAGCAATGTTTGAGCCTCTCCAACTAGTGCTGGGAATAATTATGGATATTTTTTTTATGGAGGAAATCAATATAGGAAAGCTTAATAAGGGCACCAGTGATAGTCCTGGGATTATATGTTGCGATATGGGAAAATCTTAATGAGCCAGCTAGAGAAACAGGGATTGCCACCACGACTGCTCCTTATCTGAGTGCAACCTCTAACAGCAACAACCTCGGTGGTAGCGACACAACTGCAACCACCTATTTCAGTGTGACCTCGAGTATTAACGATGTTGTTGACAATGATACGATCATGCCAAATATCAGTGATATCTTATAATTGGATCAGAGCAATGTAACATTGTCTTATATATGGGCTACCTTCTAGTCATTGTATGAGTATGGACAAGTAGATTGGAGTTGAATGATGTGCATAGTTGGATGAAACCCTATGTGATCAAACTTTATAATCATACAAGTGTAAGGGTTTAAGAAAGATTGTTATGAGGGACCAGAGAACACGAACAGTAGTAATAATACGATAATCAATTACATCATACTAGATCCATATTGTTTGCTAAACA
This sequence comes from Macadamia integrifolia, assembly GCF_013358625.1. NCBI lineage: Eukaryota > Viridiplantae > Streptophyta > Magnoliopsida > Proteales > Proteaceae > Macadamia > Macadamia integrifolia. The sequence goes on along the minus strand of NC_056557.1, from coordinate 25,357,557 downwards.
ACTTCTCGTATGTACATTTTTCGTCTTGTCAGGCTTGTCTACTAGGCCACATATAAGACAACGTTACATTACTCTAATACTAATTGTAAGAATTTAACAATGATCTATACGATGGATCAAAGAACATGAATAATAGTAATAATATGAGAATTTTTAATTACATCACACCCAGATCCATATCTTTGACGAAGAACTTGTCATTTGTACGTTTTTCTTATTATCTGCTCCCTGGTCTATAAAATTGCTAGGATTTCAACTAATGGATATTGAAACCATTGTACAGACTGACAGCAGGGACCAACCCAAAAATAGAGAACAAGTGTTGCCTCTTAGATAATGGTCTCAAACTTTAATGGATGTATATAAAATCATACATACTTTACACAATATAGAACATTATTGTTGAAGTCACTACCCACTAGGAAACCCATCTCCCGTATAGGGTTTGTCACACCCCACTTCTAGTAAACCAAACTTACTGTGCAGGAATAACGAAGGTGTGAGTAAGATGCTTACCCGTCTTACGTACCTACCATGATCTCTGATAGCAGTACCTTAACGATTCACAATCTCACAACACAGCCAAACAATAACAGCGGAATCAGAGTAATATAGCAGAATCATAAATAAATGAGGAACATATAATGATAAAGTAATTATCCATAACCAAGTTTATCTGTTTACAAATATCTGAGACTTATACATATCAAGTTTAAAAGTACACCATCCACAAATCTGTATCAAAATAATAAAAATACGCCCAACACCTCATGGTGCCACGTATGCATAGATATCATTGGCACAATCCATGTCATGCACACCTACTTTTGGCATCCACCAGTCGCTCACTCCGTACTCAGATCTGGAGGAAAGAGAGTCACAAACTATAGGCATGACCGTACCTGCATCATCATCTAAAAGGGGGCATATACGTGGGATAAGCTTTCCAACTCGCTCAGTGAGAAGTGGGGTTCATGCACAACCAAGCAAATGTAGTTGCATAAATAATTTATGATGCATGATTACAGAATTTAAACACATAGTTGCAGACACCAAATTTTGTCACACTCCTCTGGCTATGATGAATTACAGATCTTGGACGTGACTTCCTGATTTTGATTGACAGAGATGATAATTGATTAAAGTAATCCAACCCAGAAACATCCCCTACTCACCCAAAACCCCGAAAATCCCATACGAGAGGAAAGAGGGCCCAATTATGACTTTTTATATATAAAGGAATTCGGTGACAATGACTATACGATGGATAGTACTCGGAATCACGATTCCAATGATATATGGTATGTCAAAATTGAACTATCAGATCTCCCATAATCTTTCCTGATAAATCACATTTTCTTACGCTTGTAGCCCTGCCTGCCTCGCGCGTAGCCCAACCTCCCCCACCCGCATACCTCGGGTGCGCACCCTGGCCTCCCCCGCATGCATACCTCACACCCCTACTTGCCAGTGCCTTTCACCCCCATGTGCATGCCTCGTGCACCCACCGCACATGCCTCGAGCCCCTGCTTACTAGTGCCGCTTGCCCCTGTGCATGCCTCGCACACCCACCACACATGCCTCACGCCCACACCTACTAGCACCATGCACCCTCGCCTACGTGCCTTGTGCACCCACAGCCCTTCCACGTGCTTACGCCATGCGCATGCCTTGCATCCCTGCCTGCATTCCTTGTGAACCTGTCAGACCACATAGGCCCTGGCTAGCCCACCGTGCGTGCCCTGCTTGCCCCATGCGCCATGTGCCATGCGCCCCTACCAACCCCCCCACACGTGCCCAGCCTACCCTGTACACCCATGCATGCCCCGTGCACCCCTGCCCAGCCTTGTGTGCCGTCAATGGCTGGAATATGTGTTCTAATGACCAATTTGGCGAAGAGATTTTCTCTTCACCCACTTATGCACTTTACACTATCCCACTAGCATACCCTACATTGCAACCTCCCATTGGCCTAAAAAGGTATCTTTTTACCGTATTAGCCTACAAAATTTTACTTTTTCCCAATTAGTCAAAGAAAATCACCTTCCACCCTATTGGTCCAAAATTTCATATTTTCACCCCATTGGTTTGGAAAAACCACTTTTCCCCCCCATTGGCTAAGGAAATTCCCCTTTCCTCCCAATTGGTTTAAGAATTTTATAAATACCCCCTCCCTTTGGTTATACACACTCAAGCGCTCTATGAGCATCCATAGTAGAGAAGCTCTACCCTCTCTCCTCCCCTCCCCCCCTTAGGTTTTTCAAATCTTTGGAGAGATCTTCATAAGATCTAAAGAGTTCTTCGCATCTTCAAAGTGTTCTTCAGGCCTTTGAAATTCTTCAATCCCATTGCCATGTTACACCGGTGCCCTAATCCGGTCAAATTTGAACTGTTGTAATAGGCCTTGGATCGGAGAACGGAAGTACGACCGAGTTTTGGCTCGTGACTGTTCATTACCGAAGGGGTAGAGATGACCCCACATGTTCGTGCATTTCATTCCTATCTAACTGGAGGGGATTTATACCTTTCGATCCCAGACGGTAAGTGTCCCGACTCCCCACACTTGAATTTTGGCATGCATCATAATTACCAAGAAGCCTTGGGCATGACCAAGGGCAACCACCCATGCGAGACCAACCATAGGACAGCAAGCTGTCAAGATAGTAGGATGTCTTGACCATCGAAAACAAGCCACCGGAAGCAGCTTGGGCATGAATCCGGTGCCTATTTTCGGTGGGTACATTAGCTGCTGTTGAGGCTTCGATGCCCGTGGGTCCCGCCACTAGCATTGTGAATGGTTATGGATGATCACAAATCATCCTCCACACCTTCCTATTGATATGAACACCTTATGGACCTAAATATGCGGGTCCTCGTGCCTCGAAACTAATTTTAACCCGATCAGTTCAAAAGAGGCCCAAACCAAATAGGCCCTTAGGGCCAACTTAAGTTATAAGTTGGAATCCTCATTGCCCTTGTGCCCAATGTAGGAGAGGAGAGAAAGAAGAGTTGAAGGAAGAAGATGAGGAAGGAGATGGGGATTGAAGGCCTACCTTGGTGCCGGCTGCCGCCTTGTTGCCGGAATCGCCGTCGGAGGTAAGTATAACCTCCCATGCCTCTCTCTCTCTTCATTTTGACCTAGGCAAAGCTAGGTATGGATGGAATCTTAGTGTACACACCATAATAGGGTTGTAGGATGGGTTTTCTACCCTCCTGGTGTTGTTGCCAAGCTCGAACCAAGCCCGGTGGGCTCTGGCAACATGTAATGCCAAAAGACCAACTAGGGTTTCGATCGTTTGATCGACGTATCACCCAAATGGCTTAGTGGAAATGGAATGTTCTTGGCTTAAAATGATGCTAGAAACGTCCCCTACAAACTCCATGGAACAAATCCTGGTAATTGGGCCTGAGTAAGAAAGCCCTAATTCGAGTTGGACCTTTTTGTGTCCATCGAAAATATGGCACATGAAGCACTGTAGCTATTTCCGGTGGGTTTTTTTCGGTGGACAAGTGAGCCTAATGTGCTCTCTGTCACCTCCACTGGAAACAAGATTGACATTTTTGGTGGAAATGCCTTGTTTTTGGTGACAGTACTGTCACCTAGTGACAGTGTCTGTACATTTTGGGGGTGACCTGTGTGGGTCCCTCCCGATGTTTTCAATGCGTATTGATCTATGATTCCCTTGTGTCTAGGATAGTGACATGCATGTGTCCCGAAGCCAGAATTGAATTGATCAATTGGTGGTTGTACATGAACCCAAACATAACCGATCATAAAACAGGTGAGGGATGGACTGTGTTTATTTTTGAAATGTTTATTATTTATTAAATTACTCACATGCTTAGAATTATCTGTTTAATTGAAATTGTCATTTTACGATCATGATATGAATTGTATGGAATGTATGATGGGATCTGGTGTGGTCGGGGTGGTACCGGTACCGTGATCGCCGTATGTATGTTGGATAAGTGTGTGTGTGAGACAGAATTCAGGGTGGCTGTGGTGGTAAAGGTGCCATGATTGCCATAGTATGTTGCATTCACTCATTGATTATATGCATTAGAATTAGTTATAGTCACGGGTTACACGTTGTGGCCAAGGTCTCGTTGGTATCGTGTATTCCAGGTCTACATTTGAAAATGGATACGCTTCGTGGCCAAGGTCTTGCCGGTGTTGCGTAGTCTATACTCAACTGCTATTTGTATGCTATATTAGGTAAACGGTCTCGGATTTCACTTTATGGCCAAGGTCTCGTTGGTATTGTGTATCCGGGACTATATTTGGAGTGGATTACACTTTGTGGCCGGGGTCTCTCCGGTATCGTGTAATCTATACTAACTGTATCATTATGAAGTCATGTAGCATATATGTGGTTAGGTATCACCCCCTATGCTATGCACCCTTGCCAACAGGGGTTGAGGTGTTGGATAACCCATTGTGGTATGTTTGATGAGCCTTTCCGAAGTGCCACTCCAGTGGTACGATGTGATTGTTGCCAGAGGCAGGAACCTGTCTAGCGCAGCCGATGTGTTACCAGTGCCGTGACTACCAGGAGGGGGTTATCAAGGGTTTGCTGGGTGACCCATGGATGCATACAGGGATCGATAGGCTTCTAATCACAGCTAGGGTTTGTATCGCTACATAGTCGATGTTGTTTTCAAGATGAGGGATACAGCCTAATGCGCCATAGTAGCATTTACCAAACTTAGTTTGTATTGTTAGGTGGATAGTACATAAATGAGATGCATCACGAGCATCATGGACTATGTGTTTAATTTTCACAATCATGCATCATAAATTTCTACTGCTATTGAATTGCTTGGATGTGCTTGACCCCACTCCTCACTGAGTGAGTTGGAAAGCTCACCCCAACGTATACACCCCTTTTTAGATGATGATGCAGGTATCGTGGTGCTGATGGTGGATGATCTAGTATCTTCTGGATCAGAGTACGGTGTGACCGACTGGTGGATGCCAAAAGCGGAGGAGCACAACCAGTACTGTGCTTGCAACCACTGTCCTTACGCCGCACCGTGAGATTGTATATCATCTTTTGATACTTTTGGATATAGTTGTGAATTGTATATTTTTGAGATTATAGTACATGTCATGGATGAATGTAACAGAATAACTCAGTTATTGCTATTATATTACCATTAGATGTTTTCCCCATTTTATTTATAAATTCCGTTACTATACTCTGATTCTACTGCTTATATTGGTTTGTGTTGTGAGATTGTGAATATGTTAAGGTACTGCTATCAGAGATTCTGGTAGGTGGTAAAACAGGTACATGTCTTACTCACACCATCGATATTCTTAATGGTAAATTGGGTCTACTTTAAGGTGGGGTGTGACAGTTGTGGTATCAGAGCGCGATGCTCTGCCTTAACTCACAATCTCAGCCAAACCATGATTTTGGGGAATTTAGGATTTAAGAAAAATCTCAAGACAATAATAATAGAATTTGCACAATTAGGAGACAAATATAGGTGTTAAAGCCGTTTCATTACAATAAAGAACTTGAATACATAGCTTACACTTTTTATAAAATTAAAGTACGGAAAGTAGGAAATCCTAACTAGCCTAAGACTAGGAAATTAAACAAATTGGAGCAAATGACATAATGTAAAAGTTCAACTAAACCTAAAAACATCAAACTCAAATAAAAACATGAAAATAGAAATCCTAAAAGCTACAGTGGTAGACGTACCACTACTCTTGTTGCTGCTGCTGCTATTGGTTCTGTTCTTGGCCTGAGCCTGGTTTGGACCATGCGTTCCTAGAGGAGGCACCGGGATACCAAGGTGGAAGACCATCACCTGCATCTGTGCCTCTAGGGAGGCCACTCTATTGTCTATAAGACAATAGGTCCTGTCTATGCTCTCGAGGCGGCTGTCCATACTCCTCATTAATGACATAGTGGTATCCAGATGGGCCATGCCATCATTGAGACAGTAGGGCCTCGCACCCCTAGTACTCTAGAATGTAGAAGCTGCCATCGAACCCATAGCCTGGGGATCAGGTGGTGGAGCCCCACCAACCCCAGCAGCTTCTCCTCCTGCCTCACCGGCATCGCCACCCTCTACCTCCATGGGCTGCTGACCTTCTCCTAGAATAGGTGTCACCTCCCTCAGATCTATGGTCATCTTCCTCAGAGAGTCTTGGTTGAAGTCTGTGACCTCTTCACCCAAGCGTGCCTCACCCAAGATGTCAGTCAATATCCTTCCGTAACATAGGTTCCCTACTCAGTGATCTTGCTCTTCAGATTGAGTTACCATGGTCCACATTAGGAGGTAAGCCAGATATATCTATGCCCCCATGTACATGCAGTATGTCACATAGGCTTGCCGGGCAGACACCTTATTATATGTCCACAAGTGGAGAGGACATTCAGCTGAATCGCATGGCAGACAACCTTGGGAGTGGCAAAGTAGTTGACTAAATGGTTCCATCCCTGGGCTTCTGTAGTCAACATGTCATTAATCTCCTGGAAGGTATCGAGACTCTAAAATTCATATACCGGAGTCCGAGGTGGGCAGTACACTAGATCACCTGCATTGCTGATCATCAAAATATTTACCAGCTACCCTATGTCAAAGGATATCTCCACCCCCTTCACATAGGAGGTGATCTGCATCTCTTCAGTACCTGGTTCACACATTCCACGTTAGAGTAGAATAGCCTAACCAGGGTCGGGTAGTAGTATCGGTTGGGTTTCAGGATGCGGTACCACCTGATCTCCTCAAACCATTGACAAAGATGGAATATGTGGAAGTCGTTGGTCCTCATATAGAATCCTGGGTCGATGTTGCGACGCTCAAAGAACTCCCAACGGTCTTGCTCAAGCACAGAGTGGAACAGGATTGGGTTGAACTGCTCAGCGGCATCTTGCTCCTCTTGTATAAGAGCACGTCGAGTACATATACAACATCCAAACATTGTTGCAAGATGATTCCTAAAGATTTGGAATGGAAAACCTAGTTAAATAGATGAATGAAAAACTCACAGAGAAGAAAGTCACAAAAACTAGGTTACAGAGAGAGAGAGAACATACCTTGGATGCGAATGCGGCTCCAATCGATCACGAAATAGTGCAAGGAAGGTATGGAATAGGTAGAAAAGAACTCTTTGGCTATTTCCGTACCTTTCTCACAAGAGCAAATAGGGTTTTGTGTGAATAACCCAAGGCCTGAGCCTATTTAAAGGCGATTTAGTGTCACCGAAAATAGCCCACTGGAAACACTGGGCATGCTTTCGGTGTCTGTTTACGGTGAAGCAGAAATTAGGTTTTTGGCCTCTGTTTTTCCCATCGGAAATACAATTGATATTTCTAATGGGTTAATCCATATTTTCGATGGTTTGACTCCCTGTTTCCCGTGGATTCAATTGAAAAATAATTTATGTTAAATTTTTTCAAACCTAAGTTTTATTTGGGTCTTTCGATGGTGTCTTTGGGATATGTGCGTGATCGGATCCTAATATGTGTGGAACCCACTTATGTATTCCCTAACCCTAATGTTGAATGTGGTATACTTGTGGGACCCTCTGTGTATGCGTGTGTTTCAATTACATGCAACCTTGTTTATGCTTGTGTACTAATCGGATTCTTTCATAGGAATTATGTCACGTCGGAACATGCGATCCCAATCCCAATCATAATCACACCCGTCACCTCCTGCTTCCCCTACACAGAATCTGGATAGACCCCACAATACACCTCTGACCCCACCCGTACTTATAGCTTAGGATGTGGCATCCATCATGAATAACATGATGCGGGAAGTGGAAGAAAGACAGAATCAGTTTATGGCCAGGATCGATCATAGGATCCAAGCAGTAATGGAAGCCTACAATGCATCACCCGCACCTCCTATTCCACCGGCACCCATTCCAATCCCCACTGGATCGGCTACCCTTCAAACATCTGGTGGGGCACAGGTGCATGGGCATGTGCAAGATCTGATGCCAGAACAAGCTCAAGTCCATGTAGAGGGTTGGATAGACTTGGAAAAAATGATAGAGAAATTTTAACGGCTTAGGCTCCCATGTTTCTCCAAGGTGGGGCAAGACTCGTTGTATCCATCAAGATGGATTGGTGGGATGGAGAAGGTTTTTAGACTAATGGGCTGTACCAATGAGCAAAAAATTTTGTGTGTGGGCTATCAGTTACAGAATGAAGCAGATGATTGGTGGAGTGCCACCGAGCCTATTCTGAGGGCTAGTAACCTGAACCCTACTTGGGTTGACTTCAAAGGGGCCTTCTTTGAGAATTATTTTTTAAAAAGCTTCTGGGATAGGAGAGAGAGTGAGTTCTCTCAGTTGGTTCAAGGTTTTCGGTCTGTGCTCAAGTATCAGCAATGCTTTGAGGAGATATTCCATTTTGCTCCTAAGCATCTGAGAGGAGATAGAGCCAGGGTAAAGAAGTCTGAGAAAGGGTTGGGTCCAGGAATTGGGTCAACCATTGTGGAGTTGAAACTGCAAACCTATGCTGAGGTGGTCCAAGTGGCCAAATCTATTGAAGATCGGCATAGGGATAATTATACAGCTCAGCAAGGGATGGGAAAAAGGCCAATGGAATCTACTGATTTTAGCGGAGGCAGCAAAACCCTCTGAGTGCCTTATGCCAACCCAACTCTAGTGTAGTTTAGGAGGCCTGATGCTAGCCAGACTTCCTAGTCCTCCCAATCTAGTGCTAGATCTCAGTCTTCGGGAGCGGGCCCAAGATGTTTTCATTATGATCAACTGAGCCACATGGTGAGGACATGCCCCCGCCGAAAGCCAAGTGATGCACCCTACACTATGCCACCTAGGCCCTAGCAGACATATTCAGCCCCTAGGCCAGCACAACCCCTACAAGGCTAGAGACCACAGGGGAGAGTGTTTGCTATGATGGTGAAGGATGCTGAGGCTGCACCCGGTGTAGTGACAGGTACATTATTGATATCATTATTGCCTGCACATGTGTTATTTGACTCAGGAGCCTCGCATTCGTTCGTCTCACTAGCATTTACAAAGAAGATGAGAATTCCACCTAAGGGATTGACTCAATGTTTGGTTGTGAGCACCCCTATAGGAAGTGTGGTGGGTTTGAGCTATGTTTATGAGCCTTGTCCAGTGACCATAGGTGACCATGAGTTGAATGCTCACTTGATCGAGTTGAATATGACAGACTTCGACGTGATTCTAGGAATGGGCTGGTTATCTGCATATAGAGCCAGTGTGCTATGTGCAGAGAAGGCTATCATTTTTAGACCTCGTGATGATGATGAGTTTGTTTCCAAGGGTATAAGCCCAAGAAACCTAAGAAAGTTATCATATCTGCACTATAGATGAAGAAGTTACTGGATATGGGATGTCAAGGCTACTTAGCATCTTTGATGGATACTGAGATAGAGATTAGGCCATTGACCTAGCTAGATGTGGTGAGGGAATTTCCTGCGGTATTCCCTGATGACTTGATAGGTTTTCCCCTGGACTGAGAGACAGAATTTGCTATAGACCTACTCCTCGGTTCGGCCCCAGTGTCAAAGGCATGGCCCCCACAGAGTTGAAGGAATTCCAGGTGCAACTTCAAGATCTTCTGAAGAAGGGATTCATTAGACTTAGTGTGTCTCCATGGGGAGCATCAGTATTGTTCGTCAAGAAGAAAGACAGAAGTATGAGATTGTGCATTGATTACTGAGAGCTTAATAAGCTAACCATTAAGAACCGTTATCCTTTGCCAAGGATAGATGATTTATTTGATCAGTTGCAGGGTGCAATGGTGTTCTCCAAGATCGACCTTAGATCAGGCTACCACCAGCTCAGGATCAAGGATAGTCATATCAGTAAGACAGCCTTCAGATCAAGGTATGGATATTATGAGTTCTTGGAAATGTCATTTGGGTTAACCAATGCACTGGCTGCGTTTATGGTTTTGATGAATCGGGTATTCCAGGATGTCTTGGATAAGTTTGTGATAGTATTCATTGATAACATTTTGGTCTACTCCAAGAGTGCAGAGGAGCATGCTGTTTACCTAAGGTTGGTACTGAAATGGCTAAGAGAGAAGTAACTCTATGCCAAGTTCAGCAAGTGCGAGTTTTGGTTGTCAAAGGTGGCATTCCTAGGTCACATTATTTTAGCCAAGGGTATAGAGGTTGACCCAGGCAAGGTGAAGGTAGTTCTAGAATGGGAGACTCCCAAGAGTGTAGCAGATATACGTAGATTTCTAGGTTTGGCCGGATACTATAGGAGGTTTATCGAGAACTTCTCTCGTATTGCTACTCCGATGACCCGACTCACATGGAAGGGTGCAAAATTTGAGTGGTTTGATGCTTGTGAGAAGAGCTTCAAGGAGCTAAGGTAAAATTTGGTATCAGCTCCAGTTTTAACTATTCTGATCGGTACAGGTGGTATGGTTGTTTATAATGATGCCTCCAAACTGGGATTGGGTTGTGTATTGATGCAGCACGGGAAAGTCATTGCCTATGCATCCCATCAGTTAAAGGATTATGAGAAGAACTATCCCACCTATGATTTAGAATTGGCAGCCATGATTTTTGCACTGAAAATCTGGAGACACTGCCTGTATGGTGAGAAGAGTGAGATCTTCAGTGACTATAAGAGCCTTAAGTACTTCTTCACCCAAAAGGAGCTCAATATGAGACAGAGGCGTTGGTTGGAGTTGATGAAGGATTATGATTGTACTATTCACTATCACCCAGGAAAGGCCAATGTGGTAGTGGATGCGCTTAGTCAGAAATCCCAATCACTGACTTTGGCATCATTGACCACCAATGAGTATCTCCTTGAGGAGGCCAGGAAGCTAGACTTGAAGCTGTTAGTATAGGGTGTCACCTTATCACTGTCGGCATTGGTGGTACAGCCTCGTCTGGTGGATAGGATCACTGTAGCTTAGGTTACTGATGCAGAGCTATAGAAGCTGATAGCAGAATGCCAGGAAGGAACCCAAAAGGACCCAAATTTCTCAGTGATTGAAAGCGGGATCCACATGTTCAAAGGGTGGTTGTGTGTGCCCAGTGATGGTGAATTGAGAGACACAGTTTTGAGAGAGCCACATAGCTCTCCATATTCCATTCACCCCGGCAACACTAAAATGTACAAGGACCTCAAAGGTTCCTACTGGTGGAGAGGAATGAAGAATGATGTGGCCATGCATGTGTCTAGATACCTCACATGCCAGCAAGTCAAGGCTGAGAGACAGAGGCCCCATGGGTTATTATAGTCCCTACCTATTTTGGAGTGGAAATGGGAGAATATTACCATGGACTTCGTCATGGGCCTACCTCATACACAAAAGGGTATGGATGCCATTTGGGTAGTTGTGGATCACTTGACCAAGGTAGCTCATTTTATCGCAATTAAGGTTACATTTTCCATGGACAAGTTGGCCAAGTTGTATGTCGATAACATCATCAGGTTGCATAGTGTACCATTTAGTATCATCTCTGATCGAGATCCCAGGTTCACTTCCAAGTTTTGGACCAGTGTACAGAAGGCCATGGGCACACAGTTGGCTTTCAGCACTACCTTTCACTCTCAGACCAATGGTCATCAGAGAGGACTATTCAGACATTGGAGGACCTACTCTAAGCATGTGCCTTGGATATGAGTTATAGTTGGGATGAGCACATTTCCCTTATTGAGTTCTCCTACAACAACAGTTATCAGGCCACCATCGATATGTCCCCATTCGAGTCACAGTATAGCAGGAAGTACCAGACTCCACTCTATTGGGATGAGGTTGGTGAGCGGCATATTTTGGGTCCAGACTTGATACAGGCTACTAGTGAGAAAGTGAATGTTATCAGAGAAAGGATCAAGGCAACTTAGTCTAGGCAGAAAAGTTACGTAGATGTTAGGAGGAAACATCTAGAGTTTGGTGTTGGAGATAAGGTCTTCTTGTGGATCTCCCCAGTTAAAGGGGTGATGCGGTTCGACAAAAAGGGAAAGCTTAGTCCAAGGTTTATGGGACCGTATGATGTACTGGAGAGGATCGGACTGGTAGCTTATCAAATAGCTTTGCCGCCAGAGTTGGAAGGTACACATGATGTCTTCCATGTATCTATGTTGAGGAAGTACATTTCTGACCTGACTCACATCTTAGCTTACATACCCCGTGTGCTAGATGAGGACTTTGCCTCTGTGGAGTATCTGGAGAAGATTGTTGACCAAAAGGACCATATTCTTCGCAATTGCACCATTTCCTTTGTCAAGATGAAATGGATGAACCACCCCGAACAGGAAGTAACTTGGGAGCGAGAAGATGATATGATGAAGCAATATCCAGGATTATTTGATTTTCCAGGTATGTTTAATTTCGAGGATGAAATTCTTGTAAGGTGGGGGGAGTGTTACACCAGTGCCCTAATCCGGTCAAATTTGAACTGTTGTGTTAGGCCTCGGATAGGAGACCAAAAGTACGATAGGATTTTGGCTCACAGCTGTGCATTGTCGGAAGGGGTAAGGATGACCCCACGTATTCATGCATTTTATGCCTATCTAATTGGAGGGGATTCATACCTTTTGATCCTAGACAGTAAGTGACCCAACCCCTCGCACTTAAATTCTGGCATGCATCATAAATGTCGAGAAGCCTTGGGCATGATCGAGGGAAATCACCCATGCGAGACCAACCCTAGGACAGCAAGCTATCAAGATAGTAGGATGTCTTGACCACCGAAAACAAGCCACCGGAAGTATCCTGGGCATGAATCTGGTGTCTATTTTCGGTGGGTACATTGGCAGTTGTCGAGGTTTCGATGCCTGTGGATCTTGCCACTCGCATCGTGAAGGGTTCCGAATGATCCCAAATCATCCTCCACACCTTCCTCTTGATGTGAACACCTTATGGACCTAAATTTCCGGGTCCTCGTGCTCCGAAACTCATTTTAACCTGATCGGTTCAAAAGAGGCCCAAACCAAACAGGCCCTTAGGGCCAACTTAAGTTATAAGTTGGGAAATGAGGAATGATTTCATTCCTCATTTCCCTTGTGCCCAACATAGGAGAGGAGAGAAAGAATAGAGGAAGGAAGAAGAAGAGGAAGGAGAAGGGGATTAAAGGCCTACCTTGGTGCCAGCTGCCGCCTTGTTGTCAGACTTGTCGCTGGAGGTAAGTACGACCTCTCATGCCTCTCTCTCTCTTCATTTTGACCTAGGAAAAGCTAGGTATGGATGGAATCTTGGTGTACACACCATGTTAGGGTTGTAGGATGGGTGTTCTACCCTCTCGGTGTTGTTGCTGAGCTCAAACCAAGCCCGGTGAGCTTCGGCAACATGTAATGCCAAAAGACCAACTAGGGTTTCAATCATTCGATCGTCGTATCTCCCAAATGGCTTAGTGGAAATGGAATGTTCTTGGCTTAAAATGATGCTAGAAACATCCCCTACAAACTCCATAGAACAAATCCTGGTAATCGGGCCCGAGCAAGAAAGCCCCAATTCGAGTTGGACCTTTCTGTGTCCATCAAAAATATGGCACAGGAAGTACTATAGCTATTTTCAGTGGATTGTTTCTAGTGGACAAATGATCCTAATTTGCTCTCTATCACCACCACAAAAAATAAGACTAATATTTTCGATGGAAATGCCTTGTTTTCTGTGGGTGTTTCCGGTGACAGTACTGTCACTTAATGACAATGTTTGTACATTTTGGGGGTGACCTATGTGGGTCCCTCCCGATGTTTTTGATGCGTACTGATGTACGATTCCCTTGTGTCTAGGATAGTGATGAGCACATGCCCTGAAGCCAAAATTGAATTGATCAATCAGTGGCCGTACTTGAACCCAAGCACAACCGATCGTAAAACAGGTGAGGGATGGATTGTGTTTATTTTTGAAATGTTTATTATTTATTAAATTGCTCACATGCTTAGAAGTATATGTTTAATTGAAATTATTATTTTACGATCATGATATGAATTGTATGGAACGTATGACGGGATCTGGTGTGGCTGAGGTGGTACCGGTACTGTGATCGCCGTATGTATGTTGGATGTGTGTGTGTGTGAGACGAAATCCGATGTGGCCGAGGAGGTACCTGTGCTATGATTGCCGTATGTATATCATTCATGTATTGATTATGTGCATTAGAGTTTTTTGTGTTGAGGCTTTTCTGGTGTTGTATAGTCCATACTCAATTACTATTTGTATGCTAGATTAGGTAAATGGTCTCAAGTTTCACTTTGTGGCCAAGGTCTCGTTGGTATCATGTACCTGGGACTGTATTTGGGGATGGATTACACTTTGTGGCCAAGGTCTTGTTGGTATCGTGTACCCGAGACTATATTTGGAGATGGATTACACTTTGTGGCTGAGGTTTTTTCAGTATCGTGTAATCTATACTAACTGTATCATTATGAAGGCATGTAGAATATATGTGGTTAGATATCACTCCCTATGCTACGCACCCTTGCCAACAGGGGTTGAGGTGTTGGATAACCCATTATGGTATGTTTGATGAGCCTTTCCGAAGTGCCACTCCCGCAGTACGATGTGATTGTTGCTGGAGGCGGAAACTTGTTCGGTATGGCCGATGTATTACCAGTGCCGTGACTGCTAGGTGGGGGTCATCAGGGGTTTACTAGGTGACCTATGTACGCATATAGGGACCGGCAAGCTTCTAATCATGGCTAGGGTTTGTATCATTGCATAATTGATGTCATTTCCGAGACGAGGGATATAGCCTAATGCACCGTAGTAGTATTTACTAGACTTAGTTTGTCTTGTTAGGTGGATAATAATAAATGAATTGCATCATGAGCATCATGCACTATATGTTTAATTTACATAATCATGCATCATAAATTTCTACTGCTATTGACTTGCTTGGATGTGCTTGACCCCACCCCTCACTGAGTGAGTTGGAAAGCTCACCCCACGTATACACCCCTTTTTAGATGATGTTGCAGGTATCGTGGTGCCGATGGCAGGTGATCCAGTATCTTTTGGGTCGGAGTAAGGTGTGAGCGACTAGTGTATGCCAGAAGCGGAGGAGCATGACCAGGACTATGATTTTGACCACTGTGCTTACGCCGCACTGTAAGATTGTATATCATCTTTTGATACTTTTGGATATAGTTGTGAATTGTATATTTTTGAGATTGTAGTATATGTCATGGATGAATGTAACAGAAAACTTCGGTTTTTGCTATTATATTACCATTAGATGTTTTCCCCATTTTATTTATAAATTCCGCTACTATACTCTTATTCCACTGCTTATATTGGTTTGTGTTGTGAGATTGTGAATATATTAAGGTACTGCTATTAGAGATTCTGGTAGGTGGTAAGATAGGTACATGTCTTACTCACACCGCCAGTATTCCTAATGGTAAATTGGGTCTACTTTAATGTGGGGCGTGACATGCCATCTTTGAGTGAGTTTTTGTGTGAAAAAGTTTCTCCTTAGTCTCCCTCCCCCTTTTGAGGTCCGTCAAGTCTTTGGAGAGATCTTTATAAGATCCAAAGTGTTTTTCGGATCTTTGAATTGTTCTTTGGGCCTTCGATGTTCCTCAATCCCTAGAGAATAGCCTATTCCCAGTGGAAGCTCTACCAGAGTGCCACCTTGATCAAAATCCACAAATAGCTCATCCTGATGGAAGCTCTGCCGGAGTACCCACAGCCTAACCCTCCCATAGCCTCTCCCCCGTGGAAGCTCTACTGAAGTGCCTCCTCAGCCAAAACCCGAAAGTTGCCCATTCCTAGTGGAGGCTCTGCCGAATCAATATCGCAGTCAAAAGCCAAAAGTAACCATTCCTGGTCATAACTTTGTCCAATCAATATCTCTCAAGAAAGAAAGTTAGAGGTTAAAACTATCTTCCCCTGAGCCCAGAGAATCCAAAAGATGGTCCATGCCAGTATTAATCAAGGGTCCACTCCTCTTGACCCAAAACATGGGTTAAGTTCAAGTATAATATCTCAACCGGATCGTCATAATATAGACTTTAAATTGACTTTGTTTTAGTGTACATAGCTATTTAAATTCAGTTCATGTATATATGTGTGATAACTTTCAGTTCATGTATATATGTGTGATAACTTAGCCATACATGAGGAATAGGAATAATCATGGAACATATTCGTTCTTAAGCATCTAGTAGGAAGACCAGTTGAACCAGGCCAGATTGGGTGCCTAACACCTTCCCAACTCTACAACTTGACACTTACCTTGAATCTCTGGACTAGACTAAATTTCGGGCCCTTTTCTAAGGAATAAATTTCGGGCCCTTTTCTAAGGAATCGGGCCCACCCTCAGGTCCTAGGCCTATAATCCTAGGTGGTGACTCCAAACCCCTTTTTGCATGATCCCAGTCCCCCGTATTGGACCAACATCAAACCTTCGTCTCAATAACGAACTTTACACTCCTACGAAATAGGCCTCCACGTATCTCTGAGCGGCAATATGGCGGTGCGTGGCCTGTAGGAAAGCACACATGACACTCCCCTTCCTAAAGAAAGAGAAAAAGAGGAGAGTGATCCGAGTGCAAAAGTTTTTTTCCTTCCCCCCCAAGGGGGGAGAAGAAAGAGATCTCCGGCTGCTACCCTC